>NW_026877291.1:0-213994 GCF_032173495.1 Musca vetustissima | reverse complement strand
ACCTTCAGACATTTCCTTTAGAAATATATAACATTTTTAGCTTAAACATACTCAGTACGGTTTGACGTACAACCGGTAGACTTTTTCTGTTCAGCGAATGTGTTTAAGGAGTAAACAGACATGCATCACGTGACCATATATTGGGTGGAATTTTGCATTCAGTTTAACTGAAATCGGTTCAGACTTAGATATGTAGCTTACCTACATATTTTCCAACGATTGAGTCTAGAAAGACGTAATAAATTTTGTCAAAATCGGCATACAATCGATTTTATATGATATATTTTTTCCTTGGATGCAGCATTTGACCAAAACAGAAATTGACCCAGAGTGTGTTTTTGAAGACGTGCCAAATCTAACAAAAATTATACGTGGAACGTGTACCTCTAAAAAATGTTCGTCTGTTTCTTCGACAAAACTTATCAAAACTGGTCGATCTAGCAATCATTTCTAGCATCATAAGGCAATCATTTATGAATTGTGCTCCAGAAGTCGTAGAAAAAATTCGAAAAACGATCAAGGAAAGACGACATGACAATCGGAGCTCATACACATCTCAAACTTTCTGTTTGGTCAAATCGTCCGCCGTAAAGCCCTAACTGGGCACCTACAGATCTTGAATAAAATGCGTAGCGAACGATTTTTTTTACAAGATGATGACTCAATCGGAGCCGAAAAAATGTCGAAAATAGGCTTGAATCTAAATGGAAATATAGAATACTTTGTAAACCTATAAATCATATAAAATAGATAATTATTAACATTTCCATTATTTGATCGGAAATATATGTAGCAGACCTGGTATATATGGGCGATTCGCCCAGTTTGACTAGGATTTGTCTTCGGGTAAATCAAATGACCTTTTTTGGCTTTAAAAATTTGCGAGTGGCCCCCTAAAGTCATTTAATGTTTCAATAAAAAAAATAGTAAAAGGTATAATCCTTTTAAACCCCAAGAAATATTGGACGTGCATCCACCTATTAGCATACCAATCTTCGTGTCTGGACTAGCTGAACTGACAAAGTTATATTTTTCGTAATGAACGGTGTTTATATTTAATAGTTAATATTTAGGTGATGACAAAAATGACCCGATCGACACAAAATTTTATACGGAGAAGAAGTTTTGGCCAAGGAACAAGTAGGGATAAGTAAATCGACTTTCGACTAATCGATTAATCGACTTTTTGTATTGAAAAGTCTAAAAGTCGAAGTCGACTTTTCATCTATGAGAAAATCGTAAAGTCGACTTTTCAAGATCGACTTTCGATGTTCTTCATGAATACTTGGATTCTTATCACAAAGCTCAATTTGCCCAAAAATAGCACTTTACGGAACTTATTATCTGTTCATAATAATTCATATAAAAAATCAAACTTTTAGTCGATTTTGCGGAAGTCAGTAAAAGTAGAAAATCGATTTTTAACAGTTTTGACAAAATCGAAAGAGCGAAAAGTCGACTTTTTAGTCAAAGACAAAAATCGAAAAGTCTAAAAATCGACTTTTTGGTCAAAGACAAAAATCGAAAAGTCTAAAAATCGACTTTTTGGTCAGAGGCAAAAATCGAAAAGTCTAAAAGTCGACTTTTGCACTCGACTACGTATCCCTAGGAACAAGCTAGCTCTTTGACTTTTATGTGAAAAATGACAATAATTTTGTATTCTATGGACTATGACAATATATGCATGTGTGTCTTTTATATTGAAGGCAATTTTATTGTATGTACTCGGATGTGGGAGTAAGTATTTACGTATAATACTTACATGGGTCAATCTATTCTCACACTATTACCACACTACAGACGCAGATTTCGCTCTGATGTCTATGATATTTTGCATGAAGTTCCGGTTATGGCCAAGGACGATATCTTTAGTTCTCAGTGGAGATTGCGCGTGATATTTGAGAGATGAAATGAACGGAAAACTTTATTTGCATCTATAACTATTATAAGCCGAACATCGGAAATGTTACACCGGGATAGGGATCGGTGGATTTTAAAATGGCTGTTTTGACGGTAAATATTTGGCGGGTCAAATGAACCAACGCTTTTGAGTGAAAAATAACAAAATTTTAAACATATACCTTAATGGTTCACTTCGGGAAAGATGCCAGGGTAAAAAATATGAGCTGTTGACGTCTAATCGGTTAAAAGGGTGAAAACATTGCGAAATATTGACAAGGATCGGAATATAGAACCGCTGTAAGTTAAAATTCAGTGGTAGTTGTGTAGGGTATCATATGATCCGACTCGTATGACTATACTACTCCGCTAACTGATTCTTCATAAATTCTATAATCACGTCATAACACAAAAACTTTATTTGTGACTAATTTGCCTATTTTGGAATCTTATATATTGGTTTTTAATTAGGCAATGAAATATAAGAATACATTCCCATTTCCCATTTTCTAAAATTAGGTATGTATATATTCAACATCCGTAAATCTTCTTATACTTCAAACTGTCTAAAGGCATGTTCATCGGCTACAGCGTTAATATACTCGCCGAGGGCTTTATTCCCCAAATTTTCCTTGGACCAAATCTGTTTCAGACAATTTGGAGTCGATTTACAATTTGTCTAAAGGCATGCTCGCCGGCTACAGCGTTAATATACTCGCCGAGGGCTTTAATCCCCAAATTTTCCTTGGACCAAATCTGTTTCAGACAATTTGGAATCGATTTACAATTTGTCTTATGTTTACCTGGCTGGTTCGCCTGTTAAATATAATGCAAATGATTTGGACAACTCCATATTTTAATCAACTCTTTATTACGTTTCACTCCTTTGGTATCCAAGTATCCGGTAGTTATATTACTCATAATATAAACCGAATGGTGAATCCTGTTTTTCTAAACCTGGCAGACCTTTTTATACTAACCATCGGCAACACCGTCTGACAAGCTTCCAAACCTACACTAATTTACGGTTGAATATGAAGGTTTTTATTTTAAAACAGTTTTTAATTTTTAGCGTTTTTTAATCCAAAAAGTTAGCATCACTGTTGAAAATGGTGTATGTTCGCTATTTGCTTACTTCCTTCTCTAAATACCAATTGAGTAACAACTACTGTTCTGAGAGCTTTTCTCTATTATGGATTTCCTATGTAATCTGCGCATATAGATGTGTGTATATATGTGTAAGTGTGTGCATGAGTTTGCATTTCCTCTATGCAACTGAGTATAACTAATAAAAAAAACACTGACGTCGACTGCGGTTGCTGCTGCAGCAGTTTTCGCTGCTCCAGCTAACACAATCAATGACTAAGTGATGGCATGTTCTGACTCTTCTTCGCGAGGAGTACTATTTCGTGTTTGCATTTTCATGGATTCATTCGCGTTTGTTTGGTGTCTCTCTTTTGTCTTTGTAGTGGTGTTTGGTAGCTCTATATTTTTTTGCACTTTTCTTTTATGCACTGTATGTTGATTACATTTCCTTTGTCGTAGGTCAATATACAAGAATTTCTTTCTCTTTTTCACCATTGCCTATTGTTTTCGGATTTTCGCAAAGTTTTTACATTTTTAGTTGTTGGCAAAAAAAAAACATTTTTGAATTGTTTTTTTATTTTGTTTATAGAAAAAATGGGAGATTATTACTTTTTTTCCAAAAACAGGGATTGTGAAGTTACTCGGGAACATTTTTCTTGCCAAGTTGATATTTTCTTTCCACTTCGAAATTAATTTTTTTTTAATTTATTATTTTATTTACTGTTTCTTATTTTCCTCTTCTGTTGTATTGTTTATTTACTTTTTTGTTTTTTTTTTATTTTTTACTTTTTTTTTATTTTTCTAGTGTGTGTAGGGTGCCCCCTCTTCAAGGTAAAATTTACAAAACAAACGTTCATTTCAAAGTCGCGCTCCATACTGACTGACTGCCGGACTGTATTTTTGCGAAAAAGACAAAACTAAAAAGGGTAGAGAAAAATTGCGTTGTTGTTGTTTTTGTTTTATTTTTTCCAATGTGCAATGTGTGTTGTAGTTCTTCTCCTGTTCGTTCGTTGTTGTTGTTTGTTATTGCAATTTTTGCGCTCTTGCCGTCGTTGTTGTCTCGTTTATTGCTGTTACTGCTATTATTGCTTGGTCTCCCTTTATTGTGACAGTCGTCGTCGTTGAGGCCGTTCGTTCGTTGTTGTAATTGTTGCCAATATGCATTCGGCGAGTCGTCATTCAAATATTCCGACTCATACATATCGCCTCCAGAGCTTCAGTTTTTCACAAGACAATGACGGCCGCAAGCCAACTAACTGGTTGGTTGACTAACTGGCTGACGGACTGATAGTTTGACTGCCGTATCGACCGGTCTCCCCGCCTAGTCGGCTTGCCTAGTTCATATAAATGTTTCGTTTTGTTTTCTTTTATTTCCTTGGTTAGTTTCTCCACCTATTTTTTGTAATTTCACATTTAATGTTGTTTCACTCGTTTATTCGTCGCGGTCGCCGTCTCCATCGTCAATTACTCACACTTTTACTTGCAATATATTTTTTTTTAACATCGCATTGTGAGCGGATACGCCGGATACACGTTACAACAATATGAAATTATTTTAAAGTACAGCGGGCGCGAAAGCGTCACATTATAAGGGGATCACGAGCAGCAGCAACAACAACAACTATCATACAAGTATTACAACAACTAGCACCAACAACAACTATATATATATATATATATATATATTTGAGAAGAGCAACACCGATGAGTGCATTACTGCAACAACAAACTCATATACTAGTTTTAAATGCTGTCTGTTTGTTGTTGTATTTTTATAGTGTGCTCACATATTCTCTGGAATAGGGTCGGAGGAAAAATTTGGTTCAAGAAATTTATATGAAATTAATCTAGTGCTCAATGAAGAAGACCCCTTGGTCATCTGTCTCCAAAAAACATTGCTTCGTTGGACTCTGAGGGAGAAGAATAAGAGGGGAGCATGTTGTTATATTAAATACTCGACAATGTGAAATGGCGCCCAATGTGTGGTTGATCATTGACCAAAAAATTGTTCAAACTTGTAATTAGGTTTTCAATGATCACCTAAATCTTGAAAACTCGACAAGGTACACTGGCGCCCAACGTGTGGTAAATCAGTGACTTAAGAATATTTATACTACCAGACTTATGGCTAATGAGGGTTTCGATCATTGACCATAAAAATTTGTCAAACTTTTAATTAGTTTTTAAGGGTCTTGCTCTCGTATGAACTAGGATTATTGACTTCCCTCAAAAATCGACAAAATGATGGACCTTTGAAAAACTATTTTTGAAAATCGCATATTTTTTACCACAAACCCAGTTAAAATATATGGAAGATCTTGACCGATTGGATTTATCCTAGTTCAAACGATAGCTATACATTCACAGAGAAACGTCCCAAAATTTTCAATCGATCGGATTATTTGTTTCTGAGTTATCGTGCCCGCCATTCGCAAAAACGTTCTTTGGAGAAAAATGCGTTTAAAGTTTGAGAAGCCCTCTTGCCGTCACTTGATGCTAGCACATCTTCAAGAGTTGTGAGATTTTCACTTGAAATTTCGTAGGGACATTCTTGAATTAGTGTAGATTCGAATTAAATCAAAATACAAACAAATTCGAATTAAATCAAAATACAATACGAGAATACGGGGGGTCCTCTTAAATGATCATCTAATTGTTGAATAATCCACAACTTACACTGGCGCCCAACGTGGTGTGGATCAGTGACTTAAGAATATTTATACTCTCAGCCATATAACTAATGAGCGTATATACCATATGCTACCGCATGTGTCTCATAGAAATATTGGTTTTAGGCCCCATTTTTCATTGGAAAAAATCCGTTTCAGAAAATTTGGATATTTTCAAAAGTCCGTACGTCTGTCTGGCTGGTTGGTGCTCTTAAAATTGTTATATATATATTTCATGTCATCAAATCAAACCTTTTTATGTATGAGATTTTGTTAGAATTTTATTATGTAGGTATTATGTGCATTATTTAGATGAAATCGCTCGAAAATATATGTTAGATCTACCTCTAGAACTAAACCGATTTGAACAAATCTTCGAAAATTCCTAATACACTTCGTTAACTTGTAGCCACTGATCAACCATACGTTGGGCGCCAGTAAACGATTTTAAGTATTTAACATTTATTTAATAATGTATATAATAGATAATGTTTATAAGGGAAATTTTGAAAGTTCCGATCGATTTTAAATATTTTGGATGTCCACCTCATGGTGAAGTGTAACATCTCTGTCAGGCATTCCAACTGTTAAAACAAATTAATTGAGTTTCAAATTTATTTAAGAACAGAGAATAAGCATACTAAGCAGTGCACAGTATAAGCATGTCAGTTTCAATATTTAGCGGGTCAAATGAACCCTGACTTTTGTGTAAAAAGTGGCAAAATTTGCATTCTAATGGGTGTTTATTTGGTCCTGAAGAACATAGACCGGATAGGTTGTCATTAAATCCGGTTATGGCCAAGACGACGCCTATAAGATGATGTTTCGGGCCGAAAGCTTTATTTTTGTCTGGTTTTCTTGCCTCTTTAGACGTCACAATTATCAGCCGATCATGACAAATTTTTCATGGGAATGGTGATCTGATCAACTAATTCGAATGGATGTCTTTATTATGAACTGTCAAATGAACCAAAACTTTTTTTATGTAAAATAACAAAATTTTATTAATATGAAATAAATTTTTAGTCCGGAAACCATTATTTGGAAAAGATGATGCAAAGGAGCTGCTCACCTCTAATAGACCAAGAGAGTGCAAATATCGCATAATAGTACCCAGTCGGGGGATACAGATCCGCGGGAACTTAGAGCCCAGTGGAAATTATATAGGTTATCATATGCTTGGCCCCGTCCGACTATGCTGCTCCGCTCGCGGATTATAATTTGCTTTGACGTTAAATGAAAAATAGGCGGAAACAATAAAATATATGAAATTGCTACTGACCCTTTTCTCCGATCCAATCATCACTTAAATCTGCCGCTTTTTCTCACTCTATAACTTCGCTTTACTAGTTTTTGTATACCCTTCACCACACTGTGGTACAGGGTATTATGTCTTTGTGCATATGTTTGTAACAAGCAAAAAGAAACGAGATAGCCACATGGTTCCTTTTGAGAATACGCATAGAATCATTTTCAGAGTCGATTTAGTCATGTCCGTTCATGTATTTTTGTGAACAAAGTACAGGTCGCATTTATGATCCGATTTGGATGAAATTTGGCATAGATCACTTATTTGGCCCAAGGACGAACCCTATTGAAATTGGGAATAATCGGTTCAGATTTAGATATAGCTCCCATATATGTATATTTTCGTCCGATTTAATGTAAATGGTGCACCAAAGTCCCCATATATCTCTCGATTTGAACGTAATTTGGCACAGAGTAATGAATTAGGTCTAGAATGATGTCTGTTAAATTTCCTGAAAATCGGTTCAGATTTAGATATAGCTCCCGTATAAATTTTCGTCTGATTTAATGTAAATGGTACACCAAAGTCCCTATATATCTTTCGATTTGCACGAAATTTGGCACAGCGTAATGAATTAGGTATAGAATGATGTATGTTAAGTTTCATGAAAATCGGTTCAGATTTCGATATAGCTCCCATATATATTTTCGTCCGATTTAAGGAAAATGGTACACCAAAGTCCCTATATATCTTTCGATTTGCACGAAATTTGGCACAGCGTACTGAATAGAGTCTCGAATGATGTGTGTTAAGTTTCCTGAAAATCGGTTCAGATTTAGATATAGTCCCCATATTTATTTTCCTCCGATTTAATGTAAATGGTGCACAAAAGTTCCTTAATATCGTTCGGTTTGCACGAAATTTGGCACAGCGTAATGGATTGCAGAATGAATGTTTATGGATCCAATTTCTTTAAAATTTCTTTAAAAATGCGATGTCTGTTAGGATTCATCTGTTGAATATACGCAAAGTGGTGAAGGGTATCATATAATCGGCTCCGTCCGACTTTACTACTTTCCTTACTGTTTTTTTTATTTTTATTAGAAGCAAACAGAAGTTGAGGTGAGAAATAAAGACAAATTCTCATATTACCTTTCAAAGCTGCCTCCCTCAAAAACTATCGAGACATTCATAGAAATATTGTGATACTGAAAAGAGTTCTTAGAAAACGTGCATTTCATGGACGAGTTACTAGAAAGCAGTCATTTATTTGCCAAACGAACCGGAAAAGGCGCTTGGCTTTCGTTCGTCCATTACAATTAAACGCTTTTGTGGTCCAATAGTTTGTAAAGCCACGGAATGATGGTCGACTTACCCAAAGGAATTCTGTTGAAATGTACCGACAAAAATTTTGTACATTGATTTTTAGAATTGAATAATAAATTTTACAATTTAGCATGCTAATCGATTTTTGTATGTTGAGTTGAGATAAGAAGGAATTTTCGAAAATTGAATCTATATGTTATTGAGAATATAATGACCAAATAAATAAATGCAGAAATACAAGCCTATAAAATAGTTTATGCTCATTTGCAATCTTAATGGAATTGTCGACAATTATAATCGAGGAACGTTCCCTTAATTCCATGTTTATATTTTTATTTTCTATCGCATTTATTGTATTTTGTTTTTTTTTCTATTATTTCCCTTGACCTTGAAATTCAACGGTCAAATTAAATTAACACTGACATTTTTTCTTGAGTGTTTGAAGACAACAAAATGAAAAAACACCTACTGCACTTGCTCCCGACTAAATACACTCATAGAGTACTAGTGCTCTCATTGCAATCGTCGACGTTGTCGTCGTCAGGCTTTGTGCTTCGAAAATAAAGTGCGATAGTTTTAGTTTTCTGTTTCTTTTAATGGGGAACAAAAATAATGAGTGGTTTTTCACTATTCCAGTAAGTACTCGAACTCATTTTGGTTTGCCATAATAAACAATTGAGCTACTGTAAATTGGGGTTTCTTTTTCGCATAGTTCACTCTTCTCACTCCGGAGAGTATGAGAAGTAAACTTTTGACGCTATCCCGACAGCAAAATTGTACACGGGAGAAAAATACCTTCAATTGGGGACACTCTAAACACCTTCAGTAAACCTCTCTAGAAGGTACTAGGTGCTTTTTAACATAACCCTAGTAAAAATAATTTTATGTATGGAATTCTTCCTATAGAAGCCCTACCGAGCATACTATATCAATACAACTAAAAGAGGATGCTTAAATCCATAAAAAAACATTTTGTGGGTATTCTTAACTAGACGAACTTCAAAAGATATTTTTTCCATAGACGTGGATTTTTTAATGTTTATTTGAAAGAGTTTAAAAATATTTTTTCAAAAATGCCAAGTGACTTGAGTTTCTAAAAATATTTTTTTAAGAAATCAATATGTCTTTTTATTTTTAAATATATTTTTTATGTAGCCACTAGGCGTAGATTTTATTTAAATATGTTTTCAAGGATCACTTAAGGCGTGGATTTTTGAAAATATGTTTTCAATATAATTTCGTGAAAATACGACCTTCCGAAGATTTCCTGAATTTATTAAAACCAATAAGTTATTCTAGTCTAAAAACAATTCAAAAGACATTACATCGAATAAAGTCTTTTAATGGTCCCCTATAGATAGAAAACTTTCCGAAGGTCTCCTGTAGGTATATGACCATGTGAAGAACTTCAAAAGCTATAAGACCTGCTGAAGATCTCCTATAGCTGGAAGACACTCAGAAGAACGTTTAAAGCTAAAGGATCTCCAAAAGATCTCCTACAGCTAGAAGACCTTCAGAAGGTCCCCCCTTGCTTTAATACATTCTGAAGATCTATTATAATCCCTTATAGGCCGACGACCTACTCCTGTATAGAAGACCTTCAAAAGGATTCCTGAAGATCTCCTATATCTGGAAGACCTTCAGAAGGCCTCTTATGATTTTCTGAAGATCTCCTGAGGGAACAATACATTTCAAAGGTTTCCTGTAGACAGAAGACCATTCAAAAGTCTCCGTTAGATAGAATTCCTTATGAAGGACTTACATTCTGAAGGTCTCTTATAATCGCGTATAGACAGAAGAACTTTTCCTATATATAGAATACCGACTGTTGGTAGAAGACATTATAAAGGACTTCTGAGGGTCACCAAGGGCTAGATGATCTTGTAAAGGAATCCTACATCTATAAGACCTCCCAAAGATCTCCTATAGCTAGAAGACCATCAGAGGGTCTCTAATCTTTTTTTTTTTTTTGAAGATCTCCTGAGGGAAAAATACATTTCAAAGGTTTCCTCTAGACAGAAGGTCTTTCAAATAACTCCGGTAAGGTTATCTATCTACAGTAAACCTTTAAAATGTATTTTTCCCCCAGGAGATATTTAAAACAAAACAAAAATCATAAGAAACCTTCTGAAGGTCTTCTAGATATAGGAGACCTTCAGGAGGTCTTATAGATTTAGGTCATCTAGCCTAAGCGACCCCTAGATCATCTAGCCCTAGGAGACCCTCAGGATTTCTTATGATGGTCTCCTATAGGTATTTTTATGTTTCCAGGCGCATTTTTCAACTGAAATGATTATATTTTATCATTACTGAAATCTAGGAATTCGGGCGACCTTACTGACAATTTCATTTCTTTTCTATTAAAATTCCCATTTGCCTCATATCTTTGGTTTGCCAAATCACTAAGTGTTCCACCTATTCGTCATATTCGACAAGCTAACATCACCAAAAATTACATTCGCAACTATTCTCCCACCAACAACATCATTCTAGACCGAATAATTCTCTCTATTTCCCATTTGATAAATAATAAATATTCCCCGAACGGGGATCAAAACCCATAACCATAATATCAAAGCAGCAACAACAACTACATAAAAAATAAAAACAACAACAAATGCATAAAATCCACTAGAATAGAAGACATTGTCAGGGTATAGTGCCCAACTGCATTTTATAATTATTCCCGTTATTAAGACCCCCTCCCCCTTTTCTTCTTTGATATCATCATCGACATCGTCTTTTTCTTCTTTCTTTTTCTACTTTATCATTTTTCTCCCTGGATACCAATTCATTGAAATTATTTTGCGGCGCACCACTTGCACTATATTCCGCTACTTGATTCGACACATTGCAGCTGTTTACTTCGAAATAATGAGATACAGATGATGACGACATTTAGTGCCTCCGGCGTAATGGGTCTAGGAGTAAATTGAAATTCAAATGCTAATTAAAAAAACACTATAATATATAATACACATACATATGAAAGAAAAATACATAGTAACAAAATACTACTACCAAATTACGAAGAAGAACTTTTGAAGGTCTCCTAGAAATAGAAGAACATCTGAAGCCGGCGATGGCTATAAGACTTGATGCATTTTTTGTGCGTTTTCATATTTTTTCATGGACAACAATAAGGGTAGATTTTAGAAAAATACATAGACACTCTAGATGTGGTTTGTGTTTTTAATGACACCAATAGGTGTGGATTTTTTAAAAATATTTTTTCAAGGACTACAATAGACGTGGATTTTTTAAAAATATTTTTTCAAGGTCTACAATAGGCGTAGATTTTTAAAAAAGAAATTTCAGGACTACAATATGCGGTGATTTTTTAAATAGTTTTTTCAAAGCTGCTATACAATTAAAACAATTTCAAGGACACCAATAGGCGAGGATTTACAAAAAAAAATCGAGGACACCAATAGGCGTGGATTTAAAAAAAAATATTTTTTCAAGGACAATTGGGAGATATTCTGCTAAAAGGTCTTCTAAAAGGCCCTTGAGGGTCTGCCAAAGCAAAAATAAAGATTTCCTATTGCTAGAAGGCCTTCTAAAAGACTCTTTGAGGACCTAATAAAACAAGAAAACATTCTGAAGGGATCTAACAGTTATAAGAAATCTATAAGATCTCCTTTGGGTAGAATACCTTCAATAGCCTTTCCAAATATATATTATTGCCAAAAGGCATTCAAAATGTACTTTTGAGGGTCTCCAATTTTTTAAGAATGTTTTTTCAATGATACCAATAAGCGGGGATTTAAAAAATGTTTTTTCCAAGAAGGAGTGGAGACATTCAAAGGTCTCCTTCGAGTAGAAAACCTACAGAAGATCTCCTATGGACACAAGATCATCTGAAGATCTCTTATCGACAAAAAAACCTTCTGAATATCTCCTATGAATATAAGATCTTTATGAATAGAAAACCATTTGATGCCTGAAGTATTTCTGGAAGCCCTTCTAAAAGATCCTTGAGGGTCTAATAAAGCGAGAAGGTAATCAGAAGGGATCCTAAAGCTATATGATCCTGAGGATCTCATTAATTGAAGTATTTCTAAAAATCTCTCCTGAATACAGGAAATTCTGATGGTTCCCTATTGATAGAATCCTTTCTAAGGACCTACTATTGCTAGAAGATCTGTTAAAAGATTCCTGAGAGCCTCCTAAAGTAAGAAGACAAGCTACACAATGTTCTGTTGCTAGAAGCCTTCCTTATGGTCTCCCATTGTTAGAATCCTTCTACAAGACCCTTGATGGTCTACTACAGCAAGAAAATATTCCGAAGGGATCCCAAAGCTATAAGACCGTGATGGTTTCCTAAATCTAGAAGATAGAAGACTTTCTGGATATCTTCTGAAGGAATTCTTAAGCTATAAGACAGCATATTAAAGCAAAAAGACCTTCTGAAGAAATCCTAAAGTTAGAAAACCTTCACAAAAGGCTCCTCAGCGGTTCCTACAGCTATAAAACCACCTGAAAGACTCCTTAATCTTAAAGGCCTTCTGTAAATTACATATAGACCAAGAGTTCACCTTGTTTTTAAGAGTTTCTAAAGATCTCCTAAAGCTAAAAATTATTCTTAAGGTCGCTTATAGGTGGATTTTTATTTTTATATTATACAATCTGAAGGTTCCCTGTAGAGAGAATATCTTCTAAAAGAATCCTGAGGATCCCCTAAACGTAGACAAATTTGCAAGAGAAACTTCATTCCATCAACTATAGCCAGAAATCCTTCTGAAGATCTTCATTAGCTTCAAAACATTCTTTTAGTTCCCTATATCTAGAAGGCCTTCTAAAATACATTAAGAAGGATATAAGACCTTCTGATATTCCCCTATTGACAGAAGCCTTTCTAGATGTCTGTTACTGCCAGAAGGTCTTTTAAAATAACTCCTGGGGGTCTCCAAAACCAAGAATACCTTCTGACGGAAACCTAAAGTTAGAAGACCTCCAAAAAAGGTTTCTGAGTATCCCCCAAAGCTATAAAAACTCCTGAAAGAGTTGAAATTCTATATTTATAGAAGACCATTTAAAGACGTTCGTAGAGAAAGGAGGCTCTGAAAATATACGACTTTTTGATTCTCGTTTAAACGAGTCTTGGGAGTCTCCTAAAGCTAAAAGACCTTGTAGAGTACTCGTATTGCCAGAAGTTCTTCTTCAGACTTGCTATAGCTAGGAACATTGAACATTGAAGATCTTATTTACCAACAATGCCTTCTGAAAATATTTCATATATTGCTACACGTTCTGAAGGCCTCTCAAAGATAAAAGACATTAAGAAGGGTCATGTGTCCAGGTGATCTTCAGAAGAGCTTTTATTGATAGGAGACATTAGATAGATAGAAGCCTTTTGAAGATCTGCTACAGGATGCATATGGTTAGAGAACCTTCAGACTCATATTGACTCTTTTGAAGGATTCCTAAGTATAGAACACATTCATAAGGACTTCTGTCTATAAGAGACATTGTATGGATAGAAGCCTACAGAAAATCTTCTCTTGGTAATACAACTTCGCAAGGGTTGCTACTGCCAGAGGCTTTTTTAATATATATTATCGATAGAAGTTCAAATTAAGATCCTCAGATTATCGCAAAGCTAGACGACCTTCTGAAGGACCCTTAGTAGTCCATATCTTGAAGTCTTTGAAAAGGCTTCATATTGCTAGACAATCCGTAGCCCTTCAATGATAAAAGACATTTAGAAGTGCATGGTCTACAGGAGATCTCATAGAGATCTAGAAGTTCTTTTACATCTAGAAGTTATCGTATATCTAGAAGTTATCGTATATCTAGAAGTTATAGTACGATCTCAACATCTCTAGAAGCCCTTTGAAAAACCTCTAAAGTCATTTAGAAGTGCATGGTCTACAGGTGATCTCATAGAGATCTCATATATAGATGTAAGTCTTTTGAAGATCTCCTTTAGATATAAGATATAAGTCTTTTAAGGCCAGAGTACCTTCAGAAGAACTCATACTGTCAGAAGATCTTCTTTAGCTCTCCTAGAACAAGAAGGCCTCCTTTGACATTAAGAACTTTCCTTAAATCTAGAAGTTCCGAAGATCTTCTCTTGGTTCCTATTGCCAGAGAATCTTCTGAATGACTTTTATATAAATCGATATAAGATCAGATGATGATCCGCTATGGTTATAGCAACCTTCAAAAATCACTTATGGATATCTTTTAAAAACTTATTTAAACAAAAAAGTCTGAAGGTCAAGGCCTGATGTGTAATTCCTTGAAAATATCTTCTTTAGCTACAATACCTTCTGAAAATCTGCTATATATATAAGTTCTTCTGAAGGACTCAAATGGCTGGAAGATCTTCCGAAATCTGCACAATATAAAAGGCATTTAGAAGGTCTCACATCTATAGAAGCTATTAAGAAAACATTCAATTTTAGAAGCCTTCTGAGGATCTCCTCTAGGTGAAAAGCATTCTGAACGTTTCCTGTGGTTCCTTTCTATCTTCTACAATAACAGGCCTTCCGAAGATATTTTATAAATATTTAAGACCAATTCTACAAATCATGAAAACTCTTCTTCCAAACATGTTCGAGTAATTTCCGACACACCTCGAATCCAAAAAAATTTGAGTACAAAAAAATTATTCAGAGACATAAGCCTACGTATGTAAGTACAATCGGCTGTGCATACACACTCACATGCACTTTGTAGTTCCACATGTATGTACGTATGCATGTGATTACACCACGTTTGCATTAAATTCAATTCATATTGAATTGAATCAACAACAACAAAACAAATAAACGAACGAACGAACGAGAAATCTCACCGGCAATCGGTGTGTTTGGGCTCTGGGCGGCGGCAGTAAAGTGCAGGGCTTTGCAAAACGAAAACCAAAATCGAAACGACGAGTTTGAGAAGATGGAGAGTGCAAAAGAAAAAAATGAACAGTTCAATTCGAAATAAAAACACTTCACTTCGTTAAACTCGTCATTGTTGTCGCCGGGGGTTTTGGTTTGTTTCGGTCGTCGGCGGTCGTGGTGGTGGTCCGGCTGGTGGAGGTAATGCTTCTGCTGCTGTTGCATTCTAAGATCCCTTTCCGTTAAGCAGTTGTCGTTTCTTGCAAGTTTTTTTCTTCCACAGATACTTTGCTTTCTCCGACGGACTTGCATACTTCTTTCTTTCTTGTTTTTTGTTTGCCGATTTTCGAAGATTTATTGAAGAAAAGTATGCGAGATAAAAAGAAGAGAAACGTTTTTTTCTCCAGTTTATTTATGCAAAGGAATTGTGTTGTTGCATTCCGGCAACAACAATCCCGACGGTAATTACAGATTAAAGACATTGGCATTACGATATCGTATACATTGAACAGACTCAATGGCTGTTCGGCGGACTGACTGGATGGCTGGCTGTTTGTCAGCTACACGATTGTCAGGATATTGGTGATGATGATATCCAGCAATGGCTGGGCTGGTTCAATAATGGTTTCGAGCATCGGAAACAGTTTTTTAATGTTGTAGTTCAATTTCTACAATTGCAATGGCCTCCTCCGATATTAGCCTTGGATGTTTTTCTTTGTTTAGTGGAACAATGTGTAATATTCTTGTTCGACACGAGGTTTTTGTTTTTGTTGTCAGCCAGTTACACATTTTACTATCTACACTTTTTGTAAATCTAATTTTAGGTTATTCGATAGAGTTTCTATAAAAAATATGAGACAAAAAATACCTTCTACATGACTTCTAAACGAACCAGTGAGCGGAGCATTATAGTCGGACGGGGCCGACCATATGAAACCCTACACAAAAAGTTTTCGGTAGAATTCATCATCAACGAAAATTATAGACGTTGTCCTTGACCATACCTGTATCCTTATGGGAAATTTCAAAGCGTTCAGCTATATATACGATATAGAATCCAAATTTTGTAATTTTTCACACAAATGTCAGGGTCCATTTTACCAGCTATATATTGACCGATCTTTATCAAAACAGACATGTTTATTCTTTGGCCCGATCCCCTTCTCCATATAAAAATTCCGCGATGTTTGGGCCATAATTGCCTCTGGAGCGACCAGAAAAACCGACATATATTACAAATTTGTTCCATTTCATCCCCTAAATATTAAGCGATCTTTAACAAAAACAATAGGGGTCTTCATTGGTCAGAATCCATCTTATATACGAAATTTCGTGAAGGTTGGTCCATAACTGTGGACTGTATCATGTTTAGAAATTATAATGGACAGACGGACAGATGGACGGACACACATGTCTAGATCGACTCAGCTGTTCGAGATATGATGATCGGTATACATAAAAGTGGGTCTAGCACCAATACAAACTCTTGGGGCTGCATAAAGCTATAATACCCTGACAACATAGTTGTTGAGGTATAAAAACGTCTACAGATCTTCGATATATAGAAGAATATGCATAGGGATTCTATAGATATGAAAATATCCATAGCTCTTTTATTAATAAGAGACCTTCTATGGATCTTGTGTGGATAAAAAAAATTCTATATACTGAAGATAACTTTTATAACTACATAATAATAGACCTTCTATATATATAAACGATATTCCAGAAGTATTTTTATCAATAAGAGACCTGTGGAAGGTCTGTTTATGCAGGTATTCTTTCGATGCTCTTCTACACATATGAGACCTTCAGAAAGACTTGTACCTATAGAAAACCTTGAGAAGGGATTTTATTATTAGGATACCCACGGAATGTTCATTGTCTGCAGTAAAACTTCAAATAGAATATTTTTTCATATAGAATATGCTCCTATATTCAAAAGCGACCTTCGACATATAGAAGAGGTCTTCGATATTTAGACGAGATCATAGCTACAACGAGCATGCAGCCGATGTATTTAAGAGGAGACCTCCGATGTATACAAGAGACATTCGATATATTAAAGAGGCATTCGATATCTTGTAGAGGCCATCACCATATAGACTAGACCTTCGCTATATAGAAATACAGAAGTGGTCTGCTATATATAGAAGATTAAATCAATAGGTGGTATATTATAACGACAGACGACATTCTGGAGTAAAAGCTCAGTAAGATTTTTCTATATATATTCTCCCATATTCAAAAGCGACATTCGACATATACACGAGGTATTCGATATTTAGACGAGATCATAGCTACAACAAGGATGTATCCAATGCATTTAAGACGAAGCTTTCTTTTAAAAGGTCGCATACAGCTAAAAGATTCTAAAGGTCCCTTTATTTGGAAAGACCTTACAGTTAGAAGACCTTTAAAATGTATCCTATGGATGAAGATGCTATGATGGACTTCTTCGCCCGTCACCTATACACGAATGTCCTTCTATAACAGAAAAAAACCAATAGAAGGCATTTTCTATAGATATAAGACCTTCTAGAAGTTTTTTTTAGAATTACGACATTATGCAGGTCTTCTATAGAATTATTTCTAATTGTATTCTATTCAAATAAGACCTGTAATACGTCCATCAATGATTTGCTACGGACAGAATATATCCCATTGGTATTTTTTATGAGTAAGACCTTCGATAAATCCTATATAGTACAAACGGCCTTTTACCGCTATAAATAGTTGCTTCTATTGGAAAAGACGCTGAAAGAGTGTATTTTCTACAGAATTCTTTTAGAATCTTTTTTCTTGAGTTCTTCTATAGATGGAAGACCTTGTAATGGTATCTATTGTAAAAAAGTCTTTTAAGGATATTCCATTAGAGAAACCCTTCTTCTATATAAAGATGGCCTATAGTAGGTCTTCTATGGAAAGAAGATACCCCATTATTCTTCTTTCGCAAGAACACCTTCGATACATTTCATATAGCTAACAGATGTTCAGAAGACCTTTTGAAGATGTTCTATGCAAGAGGATCCTATTTTCAAGAAATAGAGGTTTTATAGAGGTTTTCTACGGATACGGATTCTCCAGCCTTCAAGCCTCCGAAATGTCAAATTAGAGTATTTTCTCCACTCCGCCTTATGGTGGAGGGTAGAAAAAAGGTCTCCTATGGGTAAAATACCTTCTGAAGGTAGCCTATAAAATAATACCTTATGACGGAGTTCTTCTCAAATATTCTGTCTTCAGAACTACTTCGTCGTTTACGAAAGGAATCCTTATGTTAGAAAACAACAACTATTTATTTTATTTCTTAAAAAAAAGTTTATCTTAAAGTCAATTGTGTATAGATAAAACTGAATTGTGAATCTTAGTTACAGAGGCAATGGTGTCCATGGTTATCCTCTACCTACACACAACATTTGCTTTCCCATATTTTACAGAATGTCATTGAAAAGAGCAATCTCGAAAAGAGAGTGGTAAAATTTACGGTTTTCTAGCTTTTTTTTTAAGGCAATTGGTAGTGAAGGGAATGATATTAGAAAAGAAAATAAAAGAAAACAAATTGGAAACCCTTAACAAAACACTTGAAATCTGTTAAATGACATGAAAAGAAAGGAGTTAGATGTCATTAAATGGTGTGTTAACTCTGAAGAGGATATGGATAATAATGTATATAGACTCAAAATAGGAATTATCTTGATATCGACAAAATTTCAGTTATAAGAAAGTCAATAATTCAATGGAATATTTCACTGCCAGTGTAGAGAAATATAAAGGATACGCATTTTTTAAGTCTTCTGAGCTGATACAAAATAGACTGTTCTATAATTATAATTTAAATAGGATATTGCATAATTTTATGGCCACTATACATAACCCAATGATTTCATGCTATTTTAGTCTTAACTAAAAAAAAACTAAGAAATGATTTAATATTTGTTATTTTTCCTATGTTTGGATTCATTCTATTTGATTTTTAAAATCTGATTTTACCTTTCTAATCAGAGACGAAAGTTTGACTAACTATTTTTTTAAGAAATTTACAGTCATTTTGATGTTTTACTTTACTACTTGTATAATCGTAATCAGCGTCCGAAACCCTTATATGTGATATTTATTTCATAAACGTCTGCCTTAATTATAACCAAAAAACGATTAGGCAAAATAATCCCAAATTTTTAGTCGATATACGAGAATATATGAAACCTAGCTTCATCATCTCACTCCGAAGTTCAATCAACAATTATCCGATTGCACTACTCATACGGTCCAAAGTCGAATGGTAATTTTAATTGATTGACGTTCACAGGAAACCTGACGCACTCGAAGAAAAAAGATCTGATGATATTGAATTCGAAATACATTCACCATATTTCTAATAAACAGCTATTTCCTGTTCTCATAAAATCCTTAATTTTTAGAAAATATTTTTGTAACTAATTTAAGCATTTTCTAACCTTCTAGCTGATACAAGGCCTGATGAGTAATTGATCAATATATTCTTTGATTTTGGCCATTTTATATTCACTCACCGAATTACAGGTACCTTCTTCAGGCATTGGTAAGATTTTCAAAACTTGTAACGTGTGTATTCTGATCCAGATACCAAGAGTACCTCCCCCACAAAGGATCACAATTTTCATATAAATATGTATGTCCTTCATATAAAACTAATGTATAATCCTGCTTAGTTAAAACTTTGCACACCTTCATATTTATACTGAACCAAATTGATCTACCCCGAACTTTTTACACTCTCTACCATAATGTGGTTCTTCACAATATATAAAATTAGACTTCTTATTTAGGATTTATATCAAATCATGGAACTTTATTGAACTTAACTCATGAATGGAGCACATATCATATTATGGAACTATTTATACCCTAAACAACTATGTTGTCAGGGTATTATAGCTTTGTGCAGCCCCAAAGGTTTGTAACGCCGCGAAATATTGGTCCTAGACCCACCTTTAAGTATACCGATCGTCATATCTCGACTAGCTGAGTCGATCTAGACATGTGTGTCCGTCCGTCTGTCCATTATATTTTGTAAACACGATACAGGCCACTGTTATGGATCAATCTTCACGAAATTTAGCATGTAGGATGGGTTCGGCCTAATGACGACTCCTATTGTTTTTGGTAAAGATCGGATAATATTTAGGGGATGAAATGGACCAAATACTTAATTTTTGTCGATTTTTCTGGTCGCTCCAGAGGCCGCAATTATGGCTCAAACATCTCGAACATGGAGAAGGGGATTGAGCCAAAGAATAAGCATACCTGTTTTGATAAAGATCGGTCAATATTTAGCGGGTCAAATGGACCCTGACTTTTGTGTGAAAAATGACAAAATTTGTATTCTATGGCGTATATATTTACTCCTGAAGGACATAGAGCCGGGAAGTGGATAGTATATCCAAGAGAGGTGGTTGACCTTTAAATTGATACCAATTATATTGTGGTATGTACTCGGATGTGGGAGTTAGACGTAAATATTTACAGGTGCTGCATACATATATTATTTAGTAACCTATAACCACACTAGAGGGCGGAAATATAGCACTGATCGCTTTGAAATTTTCCATGACGTTGCAGTTATGGTCAAGGACAACGCCTACAATTTTCGGTGATGTTCAGATAACAATTCGAGATGAAGTGGAGCGAAAATTTTTTTTGTTTGTTTTTTTTTTTTCGAGACGATCTATAGGCCACAATTGTAAACTGAACATCACAACACCACACACAGTGAAGGGAATCTGGACAAGTAATTAGAGAGTCGTCTGTACCGAATATTAGTAATATTCGGAAAATATGTCATTGTAAGCAAGTGGTGCTGTTGAACTCTAATCGGAAAAGAGGGTGCAAATATCAAGGAATATTGCCCAGGCTCAGAATAAAAATCCGCAGAAAGTTAGAGTTACGTGGTAGTTGTATAGGGTATCGTATGGTCGGCCCCGTCCGAGTATACTGCTCCGCTCACTGGTTTTAGCATATTTAATTTGTTCCAGGTTTTTTTTTTCGAAAATTGTTGTATCATCTCAAAAAATTGAATGATTTTTTTAATATTTCTTGAAGAGTATTAGTTTATTTGATTAGAAAAATATTGAGCGATCATTATTAAAACAGCCATGGGTTTTCGTTGACTAGCTTTCCCTACTGGATTTATTAGTGTTCGGATTATAAATGTGGCCTCTAGAGCAACTAGACAAACTGCTAAAAAATAACTTTTTGGGTTCTCATCCGATCACCACCAAAAAATATAGGTGTCGCACTTCACTGTAACCGGAGCTTTATTAAAAATTATCAATGCAACATTTCCGCCTTCTAGTGTGGTAATGGTAACACTAAATAATGTTTGAATACGTAGAGCCCTGTAAATATTTATTATAGCCCACACATTCGGTTTCTGTCCTTCTGTGATTTTGTGACCTATTGAGCGAGCATAAAAAGAAATAAAAATAATTTTTGTCGACCTAAGAAGCTAAATATTGACTGATATTACCATAATTTTTACCCACATATCTAGATCGATTGAACTAGGCGAGAAATTACCTTATACTGAAAGGTGGGTCTAGGATAATGCTGGGCAAGTATGGGAATTGGTGCCCTTGTTTACATGGATCAAAAAGTTCGTTCTCTTTTAGCAAGTCATTTCATATGGCGGTTTCTCATTTGTTCTCTTAGAATTTTTTAGTTGCACACCTTTGGTCTAGGATAATGCTGGGCAAGCATGGGAACGGGTGCCCTTGTTTACATTGGATCAAAAAGTTCGTTCTCTGCGTTCTTTTTAGCAAGTCATTTCAGATGGCCGTTTCTCATCTATTCTCTGGGTATTTTCTCTCTACACACCCCTAGTCCCCCACCCCTTACAACATAGTTACATAGTTGTAAATTTCAATTACTTTATTATAATTTAAGTATACAAATATTTTTGAAAATATGTAAATCTCATTATAAACTATAAACAAATTTCTTTATATAAATTTTTTAGCACTTTTTTCTGGCACTTTACTAAATTTTCTTGCACTTTTTAGCATGTTTTCTTTAAACAAAATTTAGCATTTTTTCTCAATCAAGTTTTGGCAACACTGTATGGGGCTACCCCGAAGCATGTACCAATATTGATAATTTTATGCATGGAGATTCTCGGCCAAATGATATCAAGTTGAAACTAACACGGTTGGCACCCAATGTGCATTGAAAGTACCAAATTACCGACAATTCGGGTAGAAAACGTATATAAATTCCACAAAAATATCAAATAGTTGGGCGCACTGTTATATGGGGGCAATCCTAAAAAGTGGACCAATATTGATAATTTACAGTCGGAAGTTTTAATATCCAATGAGAACTCAAAATACAGAATTATAGTCAATTCGGTTGAAAAGCGTGCAAAAATATATACAAAATTCCGAATATTAGGAAGGAATTAAGGAATTTGTCTTTTGACAAATTCCTTAAATTTTACCCTTACACATTCTCTGATATATTTTTATACCCTCCACCATAGTATGGAGGGTATATTAGTTCTGTTTTTCCGTTTGTAACGCATCGACATAATCATTTCCGACACTATAAAGTATATATATTCTTCATCAGCGTACAATTCTATGACGATCTAACGATCTGTTCGTCTGTCTGTTGTAATCACTCTAGCGTCTAAACGGATTGAGATAGAACGCCAAAATTTTGCATAGTGTCTGCAGGCAGGTCAAATTCGATGATGGGATATATCGGTCCACGTTTAGGCATAGCTCTCATATAAGGGTACCCCCAAATTTTTTGTATTTCGGGGTTCTTGAGCGCGTTTTAAACCGAATTCGCTGAAATTTGGTCAAATGGGTTTTTTTTTTGGATATCACATTTTTCCACAAAAAAATATAAATATAGGTCCACTTTTTCTGGTAGCCCCCATAGAACGGTACGTCCCAATTTTCCGTTTTTGGGGGGTTTGACAGGATTTTTTCACCGACTTGCCTGTAATTTAGTACTTTGAGTTCTTATTGGGTATCAAATCTCTCCACAAAAAATTATAAATAAAGGTCAATATTTTCGGGTAGCCCTCATATAAGGGTACCCCCAATTTTCGGTATTTTGGGGTTCTTGAGCCCGTTTTTCAACCGAATTCGCTGAAATTTGGTACTTTGAGTTCTTATTGCGTAGCAAATCTCTCCACTAAAAATAATAAATATAGGTCAATTTTTTCGGGTAGCCCCCATATAAGGGTACCCCCAATTTTCGGCATTTTGGAGTTCTGGAGGACGTTTTTCAACCGAATTCGCTGAAATTTGCTATTTTGTAGTCGTATATGGTAACAAATCTCTCTGCCAAAAATTATTAATATTCACCCCCATTTAGGGGTAGTCCCGTTATAACCCCCTTTTTTATTTTAAAATAGGTAGCTGATTTTTTCCGTGTATTGGGGTTATCCCATATATCTGTATTCCACCATAGTAGGCGGTAGACGAAATTTTCAGTTCATACCGCACATAGTATGGAATTCTAAAGCGATTTAATCGATTTAGCCATATGTTGTAATAATTTTTCTCTCGGAGGATATCGACATAAAAACTAAAACGTGAGGTTTGAGAATGAACTGTATCGACCCGCATTTAGGACCAAGTCCGATATTAAAAATCCTACCTATTTAATATTTAGCGTGAGATTTTAGGAAAACCCCCATTAAAATTGCTGAATTTTCTATTTGGTTTAAAATAGTCGATTGGAAGGATTGTCGTTATGTGTATGTTCCCCATGTTTTCATTTCACAAAAATTTGTCAGTATTTCAATGGTGGAGGGTAAGTTCGGCCGGGCTTTTTTACTTGTTATAGAATTTACTTGTTTCTATAATATATTTTGCATTGTTTGTTTGGTAAATTTTAACTTAAAAAAAAGTCCGTCGGTAATCGCCAAATTAAATATAAAACTATAGAGTCGCACTTTCTCCACACAACAGTTTGTCAATACCGTCGGCATTGACAGCAATAATTCAAATATTATTATTAATAATTAAGAAACCGAACTTACCAGATTACATTTGTGTATGAGTCTCTTTGTAATGGTGTCCATTCCGTTCCATTCTATGTTTGTCCGTCCAGCTGCATAATCAAGTGCATTGATGTAAATTTCCTTATATGGATCTCAAACAAGGCCAGCATGTAAACACTTTGGTTCCGATTTTTTTTTTTCATTTTTGTTTTATTTATTTGTTTGTCATTGTTTTATATCAGGTTTTCAATTTTATTTATTTCTTTGTTTTTCAATCTTGTTTTTATTGTAGGACTGGATAATATCTTTCGCCTGCAAATATTCGAAGGGCTATCGTTTACATACACAATCTTTAATTTTTTGTTGTTGTTTTTTTTCGTAATAAGCCAATGTACATATTTTCAATATCTGCGAACTTGAAACTGTTGAATGATTTATAAGAATATTTTTTGAGGTAAAAGGGTCGGAGCGCGGGTAGCCCCCTCGCACAGCACACAAAAGGAATCAGATTGTAATGAATGCAAAAAATCATGATATCCGCACACACACAGATGCATTATTATCCCGCTTCATGTATAAGGAATGGCATCAATAACAACAACAATGAATTGCATAAAAAAATATTTTTTTCTGGATGCAAGAGATACACTTAACGGATATTTAACAGACACACACAACAAACATCCAACAATAACTTCGAAGGGCAGCCAATCTGCATCAGAACTGTAGGAGATCCGAAAATAAATCACAATCAAAAACGGAAGGTTCACAACAGAAATCTCCCTCCTGGGAGGAGATAGAAGAAGAGGAAGACCACAAACAAAATACCGTCGGCTGTTGGAAATTTCTTTGCGATTTCTTGAGTTCCCGTTCCATATGCCGGGTTAGGGTTACATCGAGATGATTAGAAAACGCCTTGTAACTTTTTTGAAGGGTTTAATGATCTTTTGTAAATTTGTTTCAAATATTTTTTTTTTGTTTTATTTTTTATTGTTGTAAAAAAATATTGACACTTTTGTTGTTGTTTTTGTAAAAACAAAAAAAATTCCGGTAGTCGGATTTTTTATCGCGGATTTTTCTTTAAATAAACTTTGATGAATGTTCGCATCGAATGACTTCCACGACACTCACTCACAGAACAAACAAAAAAATCACACGATTCAGTTACATTTTCATTACACTCGAGGAAAAATTGCAGTTTTAATTTTTTTTCTCATTTAAATTAATTTTATTTAATTTTTTATTTGTTTGCATTTTTTTGGAATTTTGCAACGGACTCTGGACATCATGGACTGACATGGCTATACTATATGGTGATGTGTTGTTCACTGTTAAAGAACGGTATAGGAAATGACATACACACTCTGTCAAAATAATGCAACGAATGGGAATGTACTCTTCGGCTAACAAACCCAAAAACAACAACAGCAAAGACTACAACAACTGCAAAGGCAAGAGCGTCAACCGACCGACAATGGTCGGTCGATATCGTTGGCATCGGAATCGGAGAACGTAACGTCAACGACACAACCGATAATGGAGATGATGGAGGCTACCACAATACAAACTGACATACTGGCTAACACATGGAGGAACGGACGAACGGACAGACATACAAACATGGCAAATGCAGAAAAAAAAAACAAACCCACTTGTACAGCTCGAGTCGAGCTGAGAGCTCCTCGCTGACTCTGGTCGTGGTGGTGCAGTCAGCCAGCCGAGCGAGCACCAAAGTAAGCAAGCAGGCAGACGCAATGTAAAATTATAAGGAGAACCGACAAAAAAACGCAGCCAGCAATAACAACAAAAACAACAATATGGAAAATTGGAAACGCAAAAGCAGCGGCCAAGAACTTCAAGAATGAACGAACGAACCAGCGAACGACGGACAGTCGACAATGCCATTACACACATTATGCGAAAGAGCATTTACGTTGGCAGAGCTTACAGAAAATTTCACAACAACAACATTGGACATGGCTCCAACAATTGTAACGGCAACAACAACACCAACAATAATAATATTGCAAATATTATGTGCCCTCCGAATCCGCACGCCACCCATTCCAACAACGATAAACACATTTAAGGAGGGAGATCCCCTCTTTAGACCCTACCTCAAATGATGCTGCCGCTGCTGTTGTGGATTTTTTGATGATGGCATTCGCGGCCGGAACGACGGAACGCACTAAAGGGTGGGCGGTTTAAAAGATCCATTTATCTATTGAATACAATGTGTACGCGTACATACGACTAAAGGACAGCAGGAAAATATATATAGTGAGCAGACACACACACACACATACAAATAGATAGATAGCCAAATAGGCATAGAAGAGAATATTGAAATAAAAGATTAAGAGACGAACGAAGTCTATAATTGTATAGTTATCTCGTCAATTGGTCGAATCAGAGTTATAAGAAAAACCAGTAAGGAAAGTAGTAAAGTCGGACGGGGCCGACTATATGATACCCTTCACCACTTTGAGTATATTCAACAGATGAATCCTAACAGAAGTCGCATTTTTAAAGGACCAGTAAAATGAAATTGGAACCATAAACACGTCATTCTGCAACCGATACTAAATTGTTCATTTGGTCAGATATAGAAGCTATATCTAAATCTGAACCGATTTCAGGAAACTTAACACACATCATTCTAGACCTAATTTGTTACGCTGTGCCAAATTTCGTGCAAATCGAAATATATATAGGGACTTTGATGCACCATTTACATTACATCTGACGAAAGTATATGTGGGAGCTATATATAAATCTGAACCGATTTTCAGGCAACTTTACACACATCATTCTAGACCTAATTTGCTACGCTGTGCCAAATTTCGTGCTTAAATCGACTCAAAAAGTGATTCTATGCATATTCTCAAAAGGAGCCATGGGTCTATCTCGATTATTTTTGCATGTTACAAACATATGCACAAAAACATAATACCCTGTACCAGAAAAAAGAATTTGGTTCAAGAACCTCAAAACCTGGGGGCTACCAGAAAAAATTGACCAATATTTATAATTTATAGTGGAGAGATGTGCTACCTAATAAGAACTCGACATACTAAATTACAGTCAATTTGGTCGAAAAATCCGATCAGAACCCCCAAAATACCAAAAATTTTGGGGTACCGTTGTATGTGTACTACCAGAAAAACTGGACCTATATTTATAATTTTTAGTGGAGTAATTTGGTACCCAATAAGAACCCAATGTACAAAATTTCAACGAATTTAGTTATAAAACGAGCCCAAAAACCCGAAAATACCGAAAATTGGGGGTGCCCTAATATGGGGGCTTTCCGAAAAAATGGACCTTTATTTATAATGTTTGGTAGGGAAATTTGCTACCCAATAAGAACACAAAGTACCAAATTTCAGTGAATTCGGTCGAAAAATGCGATCAAAACCCCCAAAATACCGAAAATTGGGGGTAATCTTATATGGGGGCTATCCGAAAAAATGGACCTTTATTTATAATTTTTGGTAGGGAGATTTGCTACCCAATAAGAACTCAATGTACAAAATTTCAGCGAATTCAGTTAAAAAACGCGCTCAAGAACCTCAAAATACCGAAAATTTGGGGGTACCCTTATATGGGGGCTATGCGAAAAAATGGACCGTTATTCATAGTTTTTGGTAGGGAGATTTGCTACCTAATAAGAACACAAAGTACCAAATTTCAGCGAATTCGGTCGGAAAATGCGATCAAAACCCCCAAAATACCGAAAATTGGGGGTAATCTTATATGGGGGCTATCCGAAAAAATGGACCTTTATTTATAATTTTTGGTAGAGAGATTTGCTACCCAATAAGAACTCAAAGTACCAAATTTCAGCGAATTCAGTTCAAAAACGCGCTCAAGAACCTCAAAAGACCGAAAATTTTGGGGTACCCTTATATGGGAGCTATGCCTAAACGTGGACCGATTTTCTCCAATTTCAATAGGGTTCGTCCTTGGGCCAATTAAGTGACCTGTGCCAAATTTCATCCAAATCGGATCATAAATGCGACCTGTACTTTGTTAACAAAAATACATGGACGGACGGACGGACAGACGGACGGACAGACGGACATGCATAAATCGACTCAGAAAGTGATTCTATGCATATTCTCAAAAGGAACCATGGGTCTATCTCGATTATTTTTGCCTGTTACAAACATATGCACAAAGACATAATACCCTGTACCACAGTGTGGTGAAGGGTATAACAAATTTTGAACCATACTTGAAGTTCCATAGTGATTTGAAGTTCCATAGTGATTTCAATGTTCCATGGGCATAAACATGGTAAAAATGTCCTTCACACCAAACTTTTTGGGGCACTCAAAATCTATAAATTCGGTGGGGCCGACTTTGGCCGCCATTGACCTATAGTGAACATTTTCTGCGAGGGGGTATTTTAATACTCTGAGAACCAGAATACCAAATTACGGAAGCTTTGGTTGAAAATGTTGCTAGGACCTTCAAACATTCTAATAACGGTGATCGATTATAAAATAACCGACTACAGGAGCTATGTCAGTACATGAACCTACGTTGAATGTTTTCTGAGGGGATCTATTTTATCCTCTGTAGGCTCGGTGTCGGCTAGGCAATTCTAAATCCAATACCGGATGGTTCTTTTCGAAATAATTTTTTTCCTACAATAAATTTGTTTTTGATACAGAGAAAGTATTGTATCACTCCAGCGGATATATCGGTGCACGTGTTTACATAGCCCCTCATATAAAGTCCCCGTCTCATGTTCGGTATTTTGAAGGTTTTGGATGAATTTTCCAACCGAATGGGTCTGTAAATGGGCATTCTGGGTTCTTGAGAGTAAAAAAAAATATATTTACAGAAACCGTTCGATGTAGGTCTATGTTTAGCCACCATATAAAGTTCCCGACCCATTTGTAGCATTTTGGTGCTTTTATCCACATTGTCTAAACGTCTGTGATTTAGACATAAGTGGTAGGTGAAAAAATCTTTGGAGAAAAAATGTCTATATACGATCAGATTACGATATACGATAAAGGTTCCGTTCTGTTTTTTGGTATTTTGAAGTTTTTAGTCGCATTTTCCTACAGAGTGGCAGTAATTTGGCATTATGGGTTCTTAGGTGAGTGAAAAAATGTTTGCAGAAAATCTTCGTATATGCCAATGTTTTGACATAGTCCCCATATAAGGGTCTTAGTGTGATTCCAAATGTCTGGTATGATGTCCAACCTTGACACGGTTGAATGTAATTCGTAGATGCAATTTCGCAACAATATTCGACATAAATACAACTTATCAAGTAACGAAATTGACCAATATGCCTGATGAGCCGCTTAACCAACGCGAAACGCGTCTCATAATGGCGGGCATGTAGTATCCCTCCGGCTTTCCTTTTTATTGCAACTTCGATCATGTAGCTGATCTCAAAAGATAAATAAATAAAAAATATATAGGTCTAGGAAAAAAACAGTAAGGAAAGTTGAAATGGAATCGGATGTGTGAACTACATTGATATTTAAACTAATTTAAAATAACCCATACGCATACCATTCCGAAATCGAAACCTTTTAAATGGGGAAACTGTCTTGCCTTCGTTGGCAGTAGCCGATATGCCAGTGCCCTGGATGAAGTAGCCACATAGGGCAAAAAAAGCAAGAACTGTCACTAGTCTGCTATTGTCTAAGATACGCACGTGACTATACCGCAAAAGTCCACTAAGGAACTCCTAATCGAGTTCCTAGCCATCCCCTATGGCCACCCCTGCCAAGGTGGGGACTAAGGTAACCCATGGTGCAGAAGCAAAGCACTCAAATAAAACAAGTCAGATGTCAAACCAACTAAGAAAACTAATCCCGACAAGAATATTAGTAAATGTCGTTGGTTGTTGCTCGTCATTGGCATCTAAACACCATTTTCCTAACGGTTGACCATCAACGATTACTATTTCTCAGGATTACCATATAGGGTTCAAGGTCATAAACTATGAGAAAATAAGTCTGGTGACTAGTTTATTAAGGCAACCTTTAAAAGGTTCGTATTCTGTCAAATGGACCACTTGATTAGATTCCGTGCGGGACACTTGCTTGGAGTCTGAGGAATACAATGGTTCCTCCATTTTTTATGACTTGTTTTTGTCAAAAATCGTTTATAAACCATCGTTGTGGTCTGATTCTAATTTTTTTTGTAGGCTCTAACTGGAACCGTTTTAATTCATTTTCAAATGGAATCGGACTCAATAAAGGAATATTTTTTTAAAGTACTAGTACAATATTAAAAAAAAATCGCTGTTACAAACATAAATTATTTAGGGACAGTTTCACACCGAAGTGGCTGTAAGGGACTGTAACTTGACATTCCGGGTTTTTGGTTCAGTTTCACACCGAAGTGGCAGTAAGGGACTGTAACTTCACATTTCGGGTTTTTGGAAGCTACGCATTTTTTATGCCGGTTCAATATGTATATGTCGTTTTGACATATCCCCCATTTAATAGTACAGGCCCATATTCGATTTTTGAAGGTTCTTCTCACCGACATGGCCGTAATTTGCTTTTCGGGGTTTTTAATATTTTGAAACATTTTTGCAAAACTATTTCGATATACATAAAAGAAAACGATGAACTTGAGATACAAAATGAAGCACTTTGGTCTCGCTATACCATAAAATGTTAAGCTATTAAACAAAGGCCAATCAAGGTGCATCATAAATTCTTTTTGATGGTTTTTCAAATTGTGATGCAGCAAAATTCTCCTGATTGTACATGGATAAACTTCAAGGTTCAATTTTTGTTTTAATTCCGTAGCAGAGGTTTAAAAATTCAGATGAATATCTTGTGCACACTCTGATCGAGAAGCTGGAAATGTTACTCAGCTCCTTGTAAGGTGTGAGTAAAGTGAAAATACAAAACGAATTTTCTGCAAAATCGATTTTTGTTGATTTAAGCCGGTCTTGCAGCAAAGGAGCGATATGTACGATTTCTTCTTCAAGCTCATATTTGACAGTAGCTCTCTTTGGGGACTAGCGAATTTTTTCACAAGTTTTATTAATTCAAGAAAAAAAAACAGCATTAAAAATTTGCTCAGTAAATATTAAACATATTGACCTTTTTTAAGTTAATATTGCAATGCACTGTTTCCCAAGAAAAAAACATGCATATTAGAAATATGCACACACACAATTAAACATAGACTCTATGCCATAGTCACACATTCAACAGTCGAACGGACAAAGAAGAAGACGAAGCTACAACAAATGGCTGGCTGCACATAGAAACAACGCAATGGCTGACAATTCCAATCATAGAAATCATCATCATCGTCACCATCACGATAAACGCAAAGATGACGGCGACGACCAAGTCTACTATCAAACCGGATAGTAGATACACAGAAATGCATTGCCATGTTGCGCGTTCTTCCTCCTCTCGTCATCTCCTCTCTCTTTCTCTACCGCACTCCCACTCGTTCGCTCTAACATGTTGGCTGGCCGCCTGACTGGCACAACGAATGTTATAAACGGGTGAAATAATTTGAATATCTCTCAATAATGGCGTACAATCGTTGCCATTATTATTATTTCCGTATCTAATAGTTTGTTTAATAAGAATATTGTTCTTGGAGGTTTTTCTTGCATTTTGTGTTGTTGCTGTTGTTAGAGTAGCAACAAAGCAATAGACGACGTCGTCGGTCTTTGTTGATTATTCGGTGTCGTAGGCAGATAAATGTTCTCGTTTGCTCTCTCTCACTCACTCTCTTCGTAATAGAAAAGGCGATGGCGCAGATGATTTCTTTTTGTACCATTTCGAACTATAAATAGTGCAGTTTTAGGGTTGTCATCTGAGATGACATTTAGGAATCTAGGGACCAATACCAATAGATTGGAGCTGTTTGATATTTTGGAGGCCTATTAGAGCTATAAGCTAGGATGTTTAGAGAATAATTCTTTGAGTTTTATTGAAGGTCTAATCGTGGATTTTTAAAGAATATTTCTTTCGAGCACTATTAGAGCTATAACCGTGATTTTTTAAAGAATATTTCTTTCCAGCACTATTAGAGCTATAAGCGTGGAATTTTAAAGAAATTTTTTCCAGGACTATTAGAGGTCTAAGCGTGGACTTTTAAAGAATATTTCTTTCCAGGACTATTAGAGGTCTAAGCGTGGATTTTTAAAGAATATTTCTTTCCAGGACTATTAGAGGTCTAAGCGTGGATTTTTAAAGAATATTTCTTTCCAGGACTATTAGAGGTCGAAGCGTGGATTTTTAAAGAATATTTCTTTCCAGGACTATTAGAGGTCTAAGCGTGGATTTTTAAAGAATATTTCTTTCGAGCACTATTAGAGGTCTAAGAGTGGATTTTTAAAGAATATTTCTTTCGAGCACTATTAGAGGTCTAAGCGTGGATTTTTAAAGAATATTTCTTTCGAGCACTATTAGAGGTCTAAGCGTGGATTTTTAAAGAATATTTCTTTCGAGCACTATTAGAGGTCTAAGCGTGGATTTTTAAAGAATATTTCTTTCGAGCACTATTAGAGGTCTAAGCGTGGATTTTTAAAGAATATTTCTTTCGAGCACTATTAGAGGTCTAAGCGTGGATTTTTAAAGAATATTTCTTTCCAGGACTATTAGAGGTCTAAGCGTGGATTTTTAAAGAATATTTCTTTCCAGGACTATTAGAGGTCTAAGCATGGATTTTTAAAGAATATTTCTTTCGAGCACTATTAGAGGTCTAAGCGTGGATTTTTAAAGAATATTTCTTTCGAGCACTATTAGAGGTCTAAGCGTGGATTTTTAAAGGATATTTCTTTCGAGCACTATTAGAGGTCTAAGCGTGTATTTTTAAAGAATATTTCTTTCCAGGACTATTAGAGGTCTAAGCGTGGATTTTTAAAGAATATTTCTTTCCAGGACTATTAGAGGTCTAAGCGTGGATTTTTAAAGAATATTTCTTTCGAGCACTATTAGAGGTCTAAGCGTGGATTTTTAAAGAATATTTCTTTCCAGGACTATTAGAGGTCGAAGCGTGGATTTTTAAAGAATATTTCTTTCCAGGACTATTAGAGGTCGAAGCGTGGATTTTTAAAGAATATTTCTTTCCAGGACTATTAGAGGTCTAAGCGTGGATTTTTAAAGAATATTTCTTTGCAGGACTATTAGAGGTCTAAGCGTGGATTTTTAAAGAATATTTCTTTCGAGCACTATTAGAGCTATAAGCGTGGATTTTTAAAGAATATTTCTTTCCAGGACTATTAGAGGTCTAAGCGTGGACTTTTAAAGAATATTTCTTTCGAGCACTATTAGAGCTATAAGCGTGGATTTTTAAAGAATATTTCTTTCCAGGACTATTAGAGGTCTAAGCGAGGACTTTTAAAGAATATTTCTTTCCAGGACTATTAGAGGTCTAAGCGTGGACTTTTAAAGAATATTTCTTTCCAGGACTATTAGAGGTCTAAGCGTGGACTTTTAAAGAATATTTCTTTCGAGCGCTATTTGTGGAGGAAATTGATGCTGAAAAATTTACCTTAAAAGGGTGGTGCAAATTCTGTCAGCTGGGTGAAAAATTCCCAGAAATAAAAAATAAATAAAATGCTGAATCAGAAGGAGACTGCGGCAAGGAAGATGGCGGCGTCGGCGAGTCAAAACGTGGAGGTGGCTTAAATTCTGGGAAAAAGGGAATCGGTAGAAGACTCGGCACCGACTGAACTTCAGTTGGAGATATATACTCTACCTACTAATATTGAAATATTCGCAAAGGCTATCGATTATATGGATAAAACTGTGAATGTGCGGGAGATACAGTCCATATATGACTATATAGAAATTCTAGTGAGGGGCGAACCCAATGAAGTGAAAGACTATCCGATGGTTCGGGATCGATTGATGGAGAAGATATTGGAGAAGAAATCTAAGAACGAATTGGCAGTCTTCAACCGGCATTGGAGGAGGCCCGACGAAATTTTAGGTCAGCGAAAGTTGTGTCCAATATGCTATACAAAGGATATGAGAAAGAATTGGTGGAGAAAAGCCGTGACGTGGCGATTTACTTTAAAGTGGCCGGTATTGGTATATGTCTATAAGAGAAAATCTTAAATCCACTCAAAAATTTGTTCAATTTAATAGGAGATTCTGTCGTGTAGACAGTGTAGGTATCTGACCATAGGAGAAAAACACAGTTTTTAAAAGTAGATTCTGTCGCTTAGAAAGAATTTCCTTGTTTTTGTAGAGTTTATTTTGACCCACAACAGATACAACCAAATATCGCACCATTTTGAAAAGGGAAAATTACAGACTATAATTTGAGTGAGGGACTAAAATAGGCCCATATTCGAATTTTAAGGAGTTTTTCAAAAAAAAAAATCGGCGTCCAAACCCTCGTTTTTTGACTGACTCAATGGAAAAGTATTTTCATAAGCTTACATATCCGTACCCGGGTCATATAACGTTTTAATTAAACTAGAGTTGTTATATTTCTTTCAAGGGCTATTAGGGGTCTAAGCGTGGATTTTTAAATAATATTTCCTTCGATTTCTTGAATTTTTAAAGAATATTTCTTTCGTGGACTATTCAGAGGTCTAAGTGTGTACTTTTAAAAATATTTCTTTCGGGAACTATTTGAGGTCTAAGAGTGGATATTTTAAGAATGTTTCTTTCGAGGATTATTTAGAGTTCTTGGCGTGGATTTTTAAATATTTCTTTCGAGGACTGTTTCTGTTTTCTGTTTAATCAAGAATATTTCAATCGAGGACTATTAGAGTTCTAAGCGTATATTTTTAAAGAATATTTCTTTCGAGGACAATTTAGAGGTCTAAGCGTGGATTTTTAAAAAATATATTTCTTAGAGGTTTACATAGCTGGCTCGAGACAGAACATTTGTTCCATAAGCCGAGTTTAAAAAGCCGATCTTGTACGCAGTTTTTCCAATTTCAAAGACCATGCGTTGATATGTCATCCTCCACACGATTTTTCCATCGAATTCAGTGTAAACCATCAGCAGGCTCGCTTTTATATGCCTAGCCACCGTAGTCGCTGCAGCTCGATACGACTGACTATGTCGATGTCTGAGTATAGCGATATTCACCGTTGATGCAGATCGGCCTATAGACTTTTCGTAGAATTTTTCTCTCAAACACTCAAAGAGCTGCCTCATTTGCTTGCGCATACACCAGCACGGGTATTATCAGCGTCTTGTAGAGTCTGCCGAGAGAAGGCCTTGTTTTTGATTTGCTTACTGAGATCATAGTAGCACCTATTGGCCAATATTATCCTTCTGCGAATTTCAATACTGATGTCATTAGTTTTATTTATGGCGGTACCGAGTTATATAAAATCGTTGACAACCTCGAAGATGTGGTTTTCAAGTTCCACATCATTTTTTAAGGCCATCTGATATGTAATCCCTAATGAAATCTTTATTTGCCTTGCTTGAGAGAACTGTTTGTCTGGAGCAGCAGCAATCCAACCAAACAAAACTACAACTATACATTTGCACACAACACTCTCACACACACAGCACTCTCGCACACATTGCTATCCCATTCATTGACGGAACACGAAGTGAGAAAAAAAATATGCACTGCTCCTCCACTCAACGGAACGAACTACAATTAATTATTGTTTGTTATTGGCGGTGTTCTTGTTGTTGTTTATTATTGCACTTGTTCCAAAGGCGTTTCACATTCTTTGATATATTTGATGTTCAATATTAAAAACACACACTTTTTTACCGTTATTTTGGCACTTTCTACATTTTTTGTTTTTTTTTCACTTAAACAATAACACATTTGTTGTTTTTTTGTAACTTTTTTATGACAATTGCGAAGCGCATGGTGATGAAACATTATACCGACTGAACAAAAACCATCGACCAAATGACACAAACAACCATGTGAACAATTCCGTTGTTTTCTTTCATTTTTGTTGTTGTTGCTGTTATTGTTTGATTGTTTGTCGGTTTGTTTGTTCGTTATTTTCTGCTTCTTCTTCTACTTGCATTGATATATTTTGTGCTCGAAGAACAACGACCTTAACGACGTCGTCGTCATCGTCGTATGCGGTAATGATGAATGCGACGCATATCTCAACATTGGAACAACAAAAAAAGTTCTTTCGTCTTTTGCGGCTGTAAGCTGCACAAAAAGCAACATGCATAGGAAGCCAATGGTGATGGATATGTGCAAATGTGTGTTGTGTGTGTTTGCATGTGCATATCCCCATAGGGCTGACGGACTGGCACCACAGTCCACAAACAATAACAACAACCACAGCAGAGGAATCAAACAAATGCAGAAATGAAAATCACACACAACTCTGCTACAAATACATTCGCGCGCACACACACAAACACACTCGCATAAACCACAAACAATAAATTGAGTTCAAAGCTCTCTTTGCTTGTGCAGAATAACAGAATATTCACAAATATCAGGGATGGAAATTGTGTATTATTCAAAGATTTATTTTTTTATGAAGGACTATTAAATGTAGAGTTGTTCTATCTAGTTCAGTTAGCTGATCGCTCTTTTTAGTTCAGCTCTTTTTACTGAACTAGTTCGGTCTTCTAGTTCAGTAGTTCAATTAAGCTCTTTTATTCAGCTGTCGTTTTACTTCGGTCGTTCTTTTAATAGTTCATGGCTCTCCGAGTCGATCAGTTGATAGTTTGTGTTCTTGGAAGATTGTGATGTGTGAATAAAAACAATTTTACAATTTTGTTTTATTTATGGCGAGGATATTATATAGAAAAAATTTAGAACATTTTATGGGATCTATGAGGTGTGGATTTTTAAAGAAAAGTTTCAAAATATAGGCAACATATTGTATATGTTTACTTAATGAAAGCGCTGTTAATATCACATGAAAATAAAACTCGATCGGTGCCGCTTCCATTTAGAGAAAATCGAACTAGGTCAGTAAAATGCTCACATTTGAACTAAAATGAACGATTATTCCAGTTCGTTCTTTTAACGAACTAAATGGAACGACTTTGAAAGACCTAATTCAATCGGTCTTTTAAGTGAACCATTCATTTGAACTAGTTCGTTCGTGAAGTGTACAACTCTAATTAAATGGTATAGTATGAAGCCTAGGCTTATCTTAGTGCCTCTTTCATCTCAATTGTGGACACTGACCTCCCCGTGGTGCCACCTGGGATATCTATTTTCATCACCCGATGAAATAGTGAGCTAATATGTGCCGCGAATTCACCCATAAGAACTATAAAAAATGGGTTGATGCGACGGGTTAGTTGCCCACACTCGGAAAACCGAACCTACTATGAAAAAACAGAGAAAAAAACCAAACCCACCTAATGTTGACGACCCCCACAAACGTATAAAGGACCACGATCTGCAGATTGCACTTGGAATGTGCGCACGTTGTACAGAACAGCCGAAGTGTTCGCTTTGGCGGATGTACTCAAGAAGTTCAAAGCCGATATTATTGCCCTACAGGAAACGCGATGGATAGGGACCGGCTTAAGTAAATCAGATGATTACGCCCTGTATTATAGCTGCCATGAACCAAGACATGAATCTGGCTGCGGAATACGTCTCCAGATTCACTCCAGTAGATGAGCGAATTGCTGTAATCCGTATAAAAGTTATTCTACATCAGTCTCATTTGCGCCCATGCTCCGACCGAAGATAAAGATGAACAGACCAAAGACATATTTTACGAGCGCCTGGAAACAGCAGATGACCGCTGCCCTGGCCATGACATTAAAATTCTGCTGGGAGATTTTAATGATAAAACGGAAGGAAAATTTTACCGTCGGAAAATTTAACCTCCATGAAGAAACATCCGACAACGGCATGAGGTTGATTGACTTCGCGGCAGCACCAGATTCAAGCATCTCCATTGGATTTCTCCCGATCGAATCATGTTGTTGTGGTAGACGAAAAGCATTCATCCAGTGTTTCAGACATTCGATCGAACCGAGGAGCGAATATCGATTCGGACCACTATCTTGCAGCAGCCAAGGTTCGCACTCGTATTAATGTAGCAGCAAAAATGCGATCTAATGTAACACGGATACTCGACGTTTAAAAGCTGCAAACACAACAGATAGCAGAAGCCTACTCCGCTCAACTTACCCAACTGCTTATATTATAGAAGCACAATGGCAGAGAATTGCCCTCTTCCTTCAAACTGCAGCAAAAGCAACACTTGGGTACCAAAGACCACCATCAAGAAACCCGTGGTGCGATCAGGAGTGTCGTAATGGTAATGATGTGAAAAACGCAGCGTATAGGGCAACCCTGCAGACAGTAGCAACACGTAATGCGATGGAGAATTATCGGGAGAAAAGGAGAGGAGAAACGTAGTTTCAGAAAAAAGGAGAAAGAATAAGAAAAAAACGAGATTTACAGGAGTCAGAATGAAGTCCGGAAAATTTTACCAACGGGTAAAACACCAAACCGGAGGCTTTGGTGCAGGTGCATCCTCCTGTAGAGATGAAGAAGAAACCTGGTGACAGCGTGTTGAGGATCTGAAAGAAGCATTTTGAACAAAACTGCTGGTATCAAATAGTGGCGATGAAGATGATACCCCAGAACCAATAACAGATGACGGTAAGAGTGCAATCAATCGCCTGAATAATAATAAAACAGCAGGTGTCGATGGGTTACAAGCCGAACTATTCAAGACTGGTGGTCAGATGCTGGTAAGGAGCATGCACCAGCTGATTAATACAATTTGCCTAGAGGAATGCATGCTCAATGATTGGAACCTCAGCATCCTGTGTCCCGCACACAAAAAAGGAGACAAGACGATATGTGCCAACTATAGAGGAATAAGTCTCCTTCTCAATGCATATAAAGTACTATCCAGCGTACTGTGAGAACGACTGAAGCCAATGGTCAATGACATTATTGGACCATACCAATGCGGCTTCAGACCTGACAAATGCACCATTAACCAGATTTTTACTCTGCGCGAAATCCTGAAAAAAACCACGAAAAACACATCGACACATTCCACGTATTCATGGACTATAAATCCGCATTCGACAGCCCTATCCGTTCAGAGGTGTTGAGAGCCGTGTCTGCGTTTGGCATTCCTGCAAAATTAATTGATAACATTAACTGGTACAAGATCGGCAGTTAAAGTCGGAAAGGACCTCTCGGAGCTCTTTAATACCGAACGAGGATTCAGACAAGGAGACAGTTTGTCGTGTGACCTTTTTAATACCCAGCTGGAAAAGGTCATACGAGACGCAAAGGTGAACAGAAATGGCACCCTGTACACCAAAATGCATATGTTACTTGCGTAACCCGATGACATCGACATAATGGGTCGAACATTGAGAGCGGCAACAGATACCTTTGAACAAATTGAGGAGTCTTCCAAAATGGGTCTGGCAGTAAACGGCGAGAGACGTTCAGTAGACTCGGACCAACTGTGGAACTTCAGAACTACAACTTCGAGGTAGTCAAAGATTTTATATATCTTGGTACTGCCATAAATAAAACTAATGATATCAGTTATGAAATTCGCAGAAGGAAAATGTTGGCCAACCGATGCTACTATGGTCTGAGCAAACAACTCAAAAGCAAGGCCACCTCCCGCCAAGCCAAACTCACACTCTACTAGACGGTGATATACCCGTGCTGTTATATGGATCTGAAGCACGGGTACTTACGCAAGCAGATGAGGCAGCTCTTGGAGTGTTTGAGAGAAAAATTCTCCGAAAGATCTATGGACCGATCTGCGTTGACAGTGAATATCGCCGTCGAATGAACCATGAGTTGTACTAGGGATAAGTAAATAGACTTTCGACTAATCGATTAATCGACTTTTTGTATTGAAAAGTCGAAGTCGACTTTTGATCCATGAGAAAATCGTAAAGTCGACTTTTCAAGATCGACTTTCGATTTTCTTGATAAATACTTGGTTTTTTTATCACAAAGCTCAAATTGCCCAAAAATTGCACTTTCCGGAACTTTACTTTATCTGTTCACAATAATTCATATAAAAAAATCAAATTTTTAGTCGAAAATCGATATTGAACAGTTTTGACAAGATCGAAAAGTCGACTTTTTAGACAAAGGCAAAAATCGAAAGGTCTAAAAATCGACTTTTTGGTCAGATGTAAAAAACGAAAAGTCTAAAAGTCGACTTTTGCGCTCGACTACGTATCCATTAGTTATACCAGCTATTCTCGGATATCGACATTGTTAGACGTATTGAGCTGCAGCGATTACGTTGGCTAGGTCATGTTGTGATAATGGATGAAGATGCCCCAGCCCAGAAGGCATATAAAAGCGAACCAGATGATGGTTCACGCAGAGGGGGAAGGCCACGAATACGATGGAAGACAACATTGCCGAAAATGGTCGTTCAAATAGGAAATACTGGGCAAAATACCGACGCGCCTGGAAATATTTTCTAAGCTCGGCTTATGGAACGAAAGTTCTGCCACAAGCCAGCTAAGTAAGTATATTTTTATAACTCTCTAAGATTTTATTAATACCCAAATTGTTTTAAAACATTTTTGATCGACTATTAATCCCATTCTAAAAGCGCATTTTTAAGAATAATTCTTTTCCATCTCTGACTTCAAAGAGAACGTCAACAACTTCCCCGTTAAATACAGACCAACGATGTTATAATTGTTTTTGTTGTTGTTGTTGTTATCGTTCAATATCTGTTTTGCATTGTCAAGAACATTTTTTATTTCTTTTGTCATTACATTTGCAAAACGACGAGCGGACCGGACGCAGATATTATGGAATTTGAGAATTTGTAATGCAAAAATTATAAAATAAACTCAAAACTCACTCGTGAAGAGTGCAATGTGTACACTTCACTCATTTCCAAAGAGGTCGAATTTGATGTGCTCACATCAGTGTCTTTTGAGCAGAATTACCCCAAAAAAAGCGAAGTAATGCTTGCATATCCGCTTCTCCTTCAAATTGGCGATAACCAGAAATGCACATGTATAGAGAAATATTTTGCAAATATGTATGTTTGTTTGTCTGTTTGTAGTTATGTATCGGGTTTCCTTTACTATATCGTTGAACTCGCCAAAAGGTTCAAAAGCCCATATTATTATATACACAAACACACACACACACATCTACATACATACACACGGGAAGTAGAAAATAACATGAAAGGTGGGATTTCGGTTTTAATGTAAAGTTAATCTCTCAACAACTAATTCGGCAGAGTATTAGAGTTATCATGTTGTGGTTGTTGTACGATTTTGTGTTTTTTTGCTAGAAGTGCTGCATGGCTTCTGCCATCATCGTCGTCGTCGTCATCATCACCACACGGCTTTGTTCCATGGCCACAAAAAATGCCTTTTGTTTTATTATGGGTTGCCAAAAATAAAATTGTCTAAGGTCAGGTTTACTTCAATTCGCTATATTCGAATTTTAGTCGAAACACGAGAACATGCATGCATATATGCGGATGTATGTATGTATCATGAATACATACAGTGTGGAATTTTACTATAGAAAAAGAAACATACATACATACAAATAGTCAGAGGTAAATGGACACATTCAGGTTTATTGTGAATTTGTGATTGTAGGTCTAAGAAAAAGTTTACTACATTGCAGACACTCAGGTTGAAACACTGGTCCTAGGGACTTCAACATTACCGATAATTTATAAATGGAGGTGTGATGGGGTCACAACAAGCACGGTACAAAATTCTCGGAAGACGCCAAATCCGATCCGCTAGTACGGAAAGTGGGCTGTTGGTGGACTTGCCAAAAGGCGATTTTGTTAATATCAATGATGTCAATGCGATTAGGAGATTTTTTGAAAAGACAGAATTAGAGGAATTAGATATAAAATTTTATGAGAGGCGATTTCAAGTGGACACAAAATAAATACAATAAAATTGTATGCCTTGAACTCCGCGCAGAATGTATGTGGAATTATACGCCTGGCAACCCATGACTCCAACAATCCATAAATTACTATTACATGGGCCAATTGTCGGAGGATTCTGCAGAAGCTCGAAATAAACATTTTCGGTCATACAGACAGAATTTTTGAAGACAATTTTCAGGGGAAGAATGTAAACGTGATATATATAAAAGATTTATTTTTTTTATTTCGTTATGATTTTACTTAGCTGGCTTGTGACAGAACATTTGTTCCATATGCCGAACTTGCGCGCAGCACTTCCAATTTGAAATACCATGTTCCAAACTGTTGGCTTGCGCAAGTACCCATGCTTGAGGTCCAGATAACAGCACGGGTTGTATCAGCGTCTTGTAGAGGGTGAAATTGGTCTAGCGGGATGTGGCCTTGTTTCTAAACTGCTCACTTAGACCATATTAACATCGGTTGGCAAACACTATCCTTCTCCGAATTTCAAAGGTGATGCAATTAGTTTTATTTATCGCGGTACCAAGGTATATAAAATCTTTGACTACCTCTATGCTGTAGTTTTCAAGTTTGACAGTTAGTCCGAGTCTACTGGGCGTCTTTCGCGTTGATACCATAAGCTTGGTCTTCTTGTCATTTACATTCAGACCCGCTTCGCCATACTCCTTCTCAATTTGTTCAATGTTGGCTGTTACCGCTCGCAATGTTCGACCCATTATATCGATGTCATCGACGCGTCGACGTCGCGACGTAGGCGAGTAAAATGAGTTGTTTGGTGTACAGAGTGTGATTTCTGTTCACATTTGCACCTCGTATGAACTTTTCTAGCAGGATGTTAAAAAGATCATACGACAAAATGTCACTTTGTCTGAATCCTCGATCGGTATTGAAGGGCTCCGATAAGTCCTTTCCTACTTTAACTACTGATCTTGTGTCATTTAAAGTTATCCTGTATAGTCGTATTCATTTTGCAGGAAGGTCGAACGCAGACATGATTTAAACACCTCTGAGCGGATAAGGTTATTTAATGCGGCTTTATAGCCGACGAATGGGTGAAATGTGTCGATGTGTTTTTCGTGAGTCTTTTCCAGAATTTGACACATAGTGAAAATCTGGTCAATGGTAGATTTGCCAGGTCTGAAGCCGCATTGGTATTGTCCAATAATGTCATTGACCATTGACTTCAGTCGTTCACACAGCAGACACTTTATATGCGATAGGAAGAAGGCTAATTCCTCTATAGTTGGCACATATCGTCTCCTTTTTTGTGCACGGGACACAGGATGCTGAGGTTCCAATCATTGGGCATGCATTCCTCTATCCAAATTATACTAATCAGCTGGTGCATGCTCCTGACCACCAGTCTTGAATAGTTCGGCTGGTAACCCATCGGCACCTACTGCTTTATTGTTCTTCAACTGATTAATTACTACTCTGACATCATCTTGACTAGGTGGTATACACTTTATACCGTCATATCTGTATCTGTCACCAGGTTTCTTTCTTCATCTCTACAGGAGGATGCACCAAAGCCTTCGGTTTGGTGTTTTACTCGTTGGTAAAATTTCCGGACTTCATTCTTACTCCTACACATCTCGATTTGCTTGCTCTCACGTTTTTCTAGTTCGTTCTTCTTTTTTCTGAAAATACTTCTCTCCTTTTTTCCCTATAATTCTCCAACACATTACGCTGCGTAACATTACGACACTCCTGATCGTTTCTTGGTGGTGGTTTTTTGGCACCCAAGTGTTGCTTTTGCTGCAATTTGTAGGGAGTGGGCAATTCTTTCCCATTGTGCTTCTATACTATTATCTGGACAAGAAGTGCTTTCGTCAAACAGTTGGGTAAGATGAACGGAGTAGGCTTCTGTGTTTGCAGCTTTCGACGTCGAGTTTCCGCGCACCTTTGCTGCTACATTAAGACGAGTGCGAACCATGGCTGCTACAATGTAGTGGTCCGAATCGATATTCGCTCCTCATATCGATCGAACGTCTTCCGTAGGAAGAAGAATGCTTGCAGCTCTTCCACAGGACACGTCGAGTTTCCGCGCACCTTTGCTGCTACATTAAGACGAATGCGAACCATGGCTGCTACAATGTAGTGGTCCGAATCGATATTTGCTCCTCATATCGATCGAACGTCGAAAACACTGTATGAATGCCTTCCATCTATCACAACATGATCGATTTGATTTCTCGTTGTTCGATCGGGAGAAATCCAGGTGGCCTTGTGTATATCGAGATGCTTGAATCTGGTGTTGCTAACTACCACTTTTTTGCTGCCGCGAAGTCAATTAACCTCATGCCGTTGTCTGATGTTTCTTTATGGAGGCCGAATTTTCCGACGGTGGGACAAAATATTTTTGGAAGAATAATTCCTTCAGCTCTTCCATCAGATGAAGAATACCTTCAGCTCTTCCATAGGAAGAAGAATACCTGCAGCTATTCCACAGGAAGAAGAACGCCTCCAGCTCTTCTGTAGGAAGAAGAATACCTCCAGGTCTTGCATAGGAAGAATACCTCCAGCTCTTTCAAAGGAAGAAGAATACCTCCAGCTCTTTCAAAGGAAGAAGAATATCTCCAGTTCATTCAAAGGAAGAAAAATATCTCCAGCTCTTTCAAAAGAAGAAGAGTATCTGCAGCGCTTCTACAAAAAATAATACCTCCAGCTCTTCCGTAGGAAGAAGAATACTTGCAGCTCTTTCACAGGACAAAGAATACCTCATGATTTTCTATAGAAAGAAGAATAGCTGCAGCTCTTCCATAGGATGAAGACTACCTACAGCTCTTCCACAGGAAGACGAATACCTCCAGAACTTCCACAGGAAGAAGAATGCCTGCAGCTTTTCCACATGAAGGAGAACGCTTCCAGCTCTTCTGTAGGAAGAAGAATACCTCCAGCTCTTTCAAAGGAAGAATACATGCAGCTCATCCACAGGAAGAAGAGTGTGTGCGAAGAAAAATACCTGCAGCTCTTCCACAGGACAAATAATACCTCCAGATCTTCTATAAGAAAAATAATAGCTGCCGCTCTTCCATAGGAAGAAGAATACCTCCATCACTTCCACAGGAAAAAGAATACCTCCAGCACTTCCACAGGAAGAATAATACCTACAGTTCTCCTATAGGAAGAAGAAGATCTCCAGCTCTCCTATGGAAGAAAATTTCCTGCAGCTCTCCTATAGGAAGAAGAATACAGCTCTTCCTTCCGATTTTTGCATTAAAATCTCCTAACAGAATTTGAATGTAATGGTCAGGGAAGCGGCCATATGCTGCTTCTGTGCGCTCGTAAAATGTGCCTTTGGTCTACTCATCTTTGTCTTCTGTCAGAGCATATGCGCAAATATGACTGAATTTAGAAGAACTTCGCATTTATATGCATTATAGCAATTCGCTCATCTACTGGAGTGAATCTGGAAACAAGGTCTTTTATTCCGCAGCCAAATTCATTTCTCGCTTCATGGCAGTTATAATACAGTGCATAATCGTCTGATTTACTTACGCCTGTCACTTTCCATCGCATTTTCTTTTAGGCAATAATATCGGTTTTAAAAAATCCACGCCTTCAGGTTTTGATATGCCTCGACAAAAATATAGAAAATTTTGTAAAAAAATTGCTTTCAGCTGTGAAATTCCTCTACGTTACGTTTCCACTAACTACGACTGCACGTAAGCACCATATGTTTGCCAAATACATATGTTTCTCACAACATCCATCTCTGCTCGCCATGCACAGAAAACATACGGTTTTGACAGCTCCTCACTTGTTTTCGATTTTTCAGTCAGAAACGAACGTCAAACGTGCCGTGTTTTTGGGGTCTGAGGTATTTCACATCGCCAGTTACAAAGTATTACAAAAATCATTTAAACGAAAAACATGGCCTCAATATTGAGAACCGGTAAATTTCTACGGTATTTTGCTGGTTTTACGCGAAATGTTGTCGTGAATACTGTACGGGAGCCGGATAGCAGCTCTCTGCTTCAGAATACCACATGCATGTGCACACAATTCCAAAAGTAAGTATACACCAGAACAGACTCCCGGCATAGAGCTTACGCAATAGAATAAATAAATTTTGAAATAAGCTGGTGTAATATTGAATGCAAATTTGGAGATGTTACAAAAAGGCTCGAAGTTTTATAGATAAATTTCAAGAATTGAATAGAAATTTCAAGATTTTTCAGTGTAACCATATAGCTGAGATCTGTGGTGTATAATCCAATGACATAACCTCAATGTGAAAGAAAAAACACAAAATAATGTTTGTTTTTGTATTTGTTTTTTCTAGTGGCTTCGCCAATGGTCCCGCAGCAGCACCCAAAGCTGATCTCAGCCTGGACAAACAAATCAAACGTTTGGATAAAGATGTCCGTCGTATGGGTCGTATATCACGCCGAGACATTGAAGATGTTCTCGAAGAGATACGCACACAACGTTCCGCTACCAGCTCTCAATCACTGTTGGTAATTAGATGTTGTGGTAATTTGGTCCCAGAAGAATTACCCGAAGTACGCACAGCATTGGTGCAGGAAATATGGAAAACGTTAAATGCTCTAAATGTACCCATGGACATATCACATTACAATGCTTTGTTGCGTGTCTATTTGGAAAATGAACATCAATTTTCACCGGCCGATTTTCTGGCTGAAATCGAATCAAAGTCAATTGAACCGAATCGGGTGACATATCAACGTTTGATTGCTCGCTACTGTCAGCAAGGTGATATTGATGGAGCCACAAGGATTTTGGAATATATGCGAGCAAAGAATTTGCCCGTTAACGAGGCCGTATTCAATTCATTGATTTTGGGACACTCACAGGTAAGAGGGAGATTTTATTGATTGTTAATTATGAATTTATTTGAGATTAAAAAAATATTTTAAAGGGATATTGGAGCTAGGAATAGAAAAATAATTTTCATGGAATATCAGAGTTGAAAGATTCGATTGCGGGCATATGTTTGGTGAAGAATATCAAAACCTAGAGGCGTGGATTTTTTAAATATATTTTCGGTGAGGAATATCAAAACCTCTCCACAAAAATATTCAATATAGGTCCATATTTGTATATAGCCCCCATATAAATGTTCCGACTCATATTCGATATTTTAAGGTTTGTAGCCGTATTTTCACCGCAAAGTGGCTGTTATCTGGCATACCAGGCTCTTAGTGGGTGAAAATATATTAGTCAACATTTTTGTTATGGGTCCATCCATACCTGTCCCATTTTCTAGCTACACCAATTTTTCTTTATTTTTGGAATTTAGGCACGTTTGAAAATAAATTTGTGAACAATTTTTGTTATGGGTCCATGCTTTTACCTAACTCCCTTTTTCGGCATTTTAAACATTTTAACCGAATTTCTCCATTGTATTTCGGATTCCCGTAGGGCGAAAACATCTTTCCAGAAGATTTTCAATGTAGGTCCATATTTTGACAAATGATAAAATATATTCACATATAGGTTTGTATTTGTACGGAACCTCCATATAAAGATTCCGCCTCATTTTCGGTCATTTTGAAGGTATCATTCGTATTTCCCCCAGGACCCACAAGCGTGGGATTTCCTTAGTATTCTTTTAGGATTTTTTATTAATAAACTCGAATTTTGGGTATATATTTCATGGAGTATTCGAACCACAACCGTACATTTTAAAGTTTTAAAAATTACAAGTAAATTTCTATTATTTTTTCCCATACAGGCTGGTGACATGGAATCCGCCAAAGGTATTTTGTCCGTTATGAAACAGGCCGGTTTGGAAGCCAGCGCTGATACCTATACCACTCTGTTGTGCTGTTATGCCAAACATGGTGATATGGATAGCATCAATAACACCTTGGCCGAATGCGAAAAGAATGAAATTCTCCTGTTGGACAAGGATATTTTAGATATTATCTATAATCTTGCCATTAATGGTCATGGTGATAAGGTGGATAGTCTTTTGACCAAATTCCATCGTTCGGCTGGTTTCAATCAAGATTGTGCCAACATTATTTTGCGTCTAACCAATAGCGGCTATGAAGATGTTTGCCTTAAGTTGTTGCGTATTATGCCACGTGGTAATCGCCCAGATGGTCAACCCGTTGATGTGGGTACATTCTTTATACGCCAATTGGTTAAGGCCAATCGGCCAGTGGAGAAGATATTGGCTATTTGTAAAACTTTGCAGGATGAGGGTAAGTGTTTTTTGGGGCATTATTTTGGGTATGGAAATTAATTTGTTTTTGTTTTATTTTTCAGGTTTAAATTCCAAGGCTTTGTTGGTGGCCACTGAGGCTGGCCTAACCCAGGGTTTGGTGAACAGCACCCTGCCTTTGTTAACGGAAATGAAAAATGCCGGCATCCCCGTAAGACAACATTATTTCTGGCCCTTGATTTGCTCTGTGGAACCAAATCAAATTGTTGGCATTTTACGTAAAATGCAAGAGGAGTTCAATATGACCCCATCCGCTGAGACCATACGTGATTATGTTATCCCCAACCTCAAGGAAAAGAATTCCGATAAAATCATAACTTTGTTGCGTGATGTTGGTGTTTCCAATGGCACCGCTGCTGCCGCCACTTGCTGTGCTGCCCTCAACAATCATCAAATTAAGGAGGCCGCCACCATTATGGAAAACTACAGTGCCATTTATAATCTGCAAACTTTCCGCCAGCCATTGATTCAAGCTTTTGGCAAGGTACAAAACTATGATGCATTTGTACAATGTGCCCGCCAGCTGTATGAAAGTGCTCAAAAGAAGACTACCACCAATGCTGCTACTACCACTCCTTCCGCCACAAAGTCCGAACAAGCTAATGAGGAGGCAGAAACTGAGGAATTAGATTTGCCCACCAATAATAAGGGAGGTGTTGATGTTGTTGGCGATTTGGTGGTGGATGTTGCCTCATATTTCCGTACAGAACGTGTTAAGGTATTGGAACGTTTGCTGCCCAAATTGGTGCAACATGGCTTTACCATCAGCAATCAAAATGCCGAGAAATTATCGGATAAATTGGGCTCCGATATGACCCCCAGTATTTCTGAAAATTTGGGTAAATTATCTTCGGGTGAATTGGAATTGGTACCCCTGAAGAATGCACCCAAAAAGAGGGGTTTGGAATCATTGACTGTGGAGGGTAAGTAGCTCACAAATAGTTTCGTGAGGGATTCTAATTTTTATTTTAATCTCTTCCTTTAGAACTTGAACGTTTCATTGCCAATTTGGAAGCCAAGGGCGAGAATACAAATCACATTAAACGCCATCTGCTAAATGCCTGTTTCCGTAGCAAAAAGTTGGAAAAAACCTTGGAAGTTGTTGAACGTTTGGAAAAGGAAAACTATAGCATGGGATCGGGTGTCCATGCCCAGCTAATTGATTTGTATACCTATCATGAACGTGTCTCAGATGCCATTGCAACATACAATAAAATTAAAGCCAAAGAACCAGAATTCCGCTTGGATACCACCAAAACGGTGGGCATTGTTGAAGTTCTACTCAAAGAGGAACGTTTTGATGATGCCTTGAAATTCCTAGAGGAGAATAAGAAACCTCAATCGGTGGCCGAAAGTGAAAACAATTACAACAATGCCTCCAAGGTATGGCGTATTTTGAATGGGTTGGCTGAGACTGGCAACGTAGACAAATTGCAAAAAATGTTTGATGCCTTTGTCAAGGGTAACTTCATACTGCCCACCAACGTTATTTTGGGTCCATTGATTAAGGTGAGTGAGAAGTGGAAAATTCAATTAATTTGAAAACAAATGAAATATTTTTGATTTCTTTTGGAAATTAGGTCCACCTGGTCAACGATAACATTCCCAAGGCAATGGAGGCATTTGAGAAAATCTGCCAAGAATACAAATCGACACCATGGAAAAATGAGCTGGCTCGTCGTCTGATTCAAGCCGAGGACGCGAACAATTTGCAAAAGCTCACCGATCTTAGCACCAACATTCACGGCGAAATTAACAGCCTTTATGATTTGGTGTTCTCTTTTGTGGAATGTGGCCGTGTAAGACAGGCCCGTAAGATTTTGGAAACTCCTGGCTTGCGTACCAGACCCCATCGCATTGATACCGCCTGTGAACGTTATAAGAACGAGGGAATGGTAGAGCCATTGGAAGGTTTGATTGAGGCCACACGTGATCTAAATCACATTGATCGCAACAAGATCTACTTCAGCCTCTTGCAAAGCTATTGCAAGACCGAGGATACCGACAAAGCTTTGGGCCTATGGACCAAAATGCAAGAAGAAAATATTACACCCAATGATGAGTTCTTGGTTAAATTGGCTGAATTGTTGGAATCCAAGAATATCCCAGTACCATTTATCGTTGAAACTAAACAACAGATACGTAAATCGAAAATAGCCGCTGTGGCCAAGGCCGCTGAGGAATCTGTAAAGAAACCCGCTGCAGAAAAGTTGTCGAAGAAATCAACAGCCACTCCTGCTAAAGCCGTGGAAAACAAAACTCCCTCCAACATCTCTTTGCTACGCAAGGCATTGAAAAACAACGATTTGGAAGCTGCCCTTGAAGCCAAAAATCAATTGAAACCCAATGAACAACCCTCGCTAATGGACAACTCACATTTGATTGAATTGTTGGTGCGGGCTGATCGTCTCAGTGAAGCCACCAAATATGTCAATGAAATGTTGGCCTCCAAACTCTATCCCTTGCCCAAAGTGTTTAAATTCTATTTGAATCGCATTGCCAACAGTGGTGATTTGGAGACCATGCAAATTATTGGTCAACAGCTTAACGAGGAACAAAAGCGCATTATTTCCTTTGACAATCGTTACTGCCACGCCAATATTGTGGCCGGCAAGGGTGAACAATATTTCAAGAAATTGAGTGATGATTTGGCTGCCACCAAAACCCCACAAGAAGTTGCCAAATTGGCTGAGACATTCCCACGCGGTGGAGCTTTGGGTATTTTGGACAAGCATCCCGAATTGGTGGATCAATGTAAGTTTCCAAGACAAAACCATTATATATTTTATTTTACATATCTTCGATTTTCTCTTCCCCAGTCCAAAAACTCGCCGAAGACTATGCCAAACACAATCAATTGGGTCCCATGAATGTCTTATGGATTCATCACATTTCCAAGGGCAATGAGGCCGTCTCAAAAAGCATTTGGGAAAAATATCTCTCCAGTGCCCCACGCCTAATGTTCCAACGTGTGCTGCAAACGGCTCGCGATCAAAACGACGACAAATTGGCCGAAAGTGTCATCAGTCAGTTGCGTGAATCGAAAATATCCGAAGGTGCCATTGGCAACGCCTATTCCTGTTTAATTGACATACAAACGGCCAAGGGTAATTCAGGCAAAGCTTTGGAAACTCTCAAGACCGCCATTAAAGATGTATGTTTAGAACACATCAATCGTACCGCATTGCTGCGTCTGAAATCTGCTCTGGAAGCCGAAAACAAAGAATTCCCCTACACCATACCCGATAAGAAGGCCAATGCCAAGGGTCAATCTTCTTCGTCGTCTTCGTCGAGCAGCGACGATGATGTTACACCAAAACGACCCGAAACTAGACCCACAAAACCATCTCAAAAAGATGCTTAGATTGACATTAATTTAAGTTTTGTTTTTAAAAAAACGTAGTAGTTGTTATTTTTTTTTAATCATTTTTTTTTCTTTTCTTTACGTCGTTTTCTTATTCATTATACATTATGTATAATTTATGCATTAAAATAATAACAAAAACAAACAAAAATCAACCAACAAACTCTGTAATTGCTAAGTATTGTTTTCTTTTCTGTTAATGAAAATTATTATATAATAAAAATAATTATAAATATATTCTAATTAAAAAATCCAAACATTTTAAATTGTTTTTTATTAATTTTCAAAAGAAAATTGCATATTCTCTAGAAGTATATTTAATGTTTGGGGTTTTATCTAAGAGATGCGGATAAGGTAAAATGGTGGAAGCTACTCTCTACGGGAACATTTAATATTTGGGTCTTGACTCCGTTCACTGGATAGCACCGCGTGGGCTAGTGTTTGTCATAGAAGTTTCTAAATGATCGGGCTCCAGCAGGTATGTTTTCGTACTTATTTGCACACATTTTTGATCGGGATACAATGTGTTACCTATAGCTCTCGGCTTCTTTTCCAGCTATGGGATCTCAACCCGCTAAATCAAGTCAACTAAATTTTAAAACTAGTTTATCAATCCTATTTTTTTAGGTATCGACTTTATTGTTGGCGGTTGGAATTAAACACTGACTTGAGAAAGAAGCATTAAGTTTTTTTGTTCTTAAGTTCTTTTCGTTCTTACCTTCTCCCCCGCTGAGGCGGTCAAAACCGTGTATTTTTTATCACTCAAACCAGTCACCTTATATTTGTAGAGATACGGTTCCTGGATGAGCGCGATGTCGGTATACGAGAAAAAGAAGATGGGAAGCAGTTCAGCAGCTGCTGCTCTACAATGATTCAGATTAATCTGCACCACATTTAGCGCTTGCTGCTGTCTGCTTTTATTGTTTTAATGGCGGGAGACGGAAATGGAGTTCCCCCTTCCCGTAAAACAACTCCTCCTTGTTCTTCATAAAATACTGCTCACCAGCAGAGTAGGTAACGAACTTTGCGACTACACCGCCGTTCTTTCAAATGAGGCGAGGATTCTCCACCTCCTCACTTTTCACTAACCGTAGTGTGTTCTCTAGTCCCTTAAAAGGTGGTGGGATCCACACTGAGGTTAACGTTCCGCTTGGTATCTCTTAGACCGCTACGGCTGCTAGTCTACTACCTTCCCATCAGCCTTCTTGGAGGCTTTTTTACTGGATTTCCGTCGGGCTGACTTCGACAGTCTCTTACCCTCCGAATTTTAGGTTCTTCTTGATGAAAATGAACTCCTTATCCGTGATGGATTCGCTTTCTGTCCGATGAATCGTTTGCATTTGTTAACCGCTCTGCGGTACATCTTCTTCACTATATAGATAGGCTCTTATGGCAGCAAGATCATGTTTGTTTATCCGTTCCGATGCATTCGATTGCGGGTCATAGGGTGCTATTTGAAGATGATTGATTCCATAGATTTTGATCATTTCTTTAAATGTTTTAGATATGTGGTTTTCAAAAATGTAAATTTACTTAAGTGATCAACGACAATAAATATAAGAGCGTTGCCACTTTTGGACCGTGGATATTTACCGAGAAAATCTTAACGAGAAATTTGTTTAAATGGTCGTTGAGTTACTACTTCGTTGCCAATTTCAGGATTGTCGGCTTGGTTTCCTTACAAACGGTACACTTTGAAACATATTGTCGCACCTGGGAAGCCACATGGTACAATAATACAAGGTAGGGCAGCTTGAGGTGAATAACAAAAAAGCAACTATGCACATGTGGCTTCTTCTGCCAAAAATAAAATAAATATACGCAGCAATTGTTTGTGTTTATTTGGCATTTTTTCAACACAAAACTAAAAACGCAAAAAAGTGAATGAAAAGTTATGATTTCTTCCCAAAATCCAGTAGGGAATACCATAAAATGTTTGTTTCATCCATAACAATGTAATTACTTCCAGACAAACGTGTTAAAAACATCATTTTCATTTCAATTAAACTTGAATATATTTCAATAATAATATATATCAATAATATTTCTTCCTTAGCCGATATAAAGTTTTAGAGATATCACCGTGGGCACATGTAGCTCTGTCAGGCGTTTGTTCCATTAGGACATGCGTGAGTGAATCCGGAACCCATAGTTTCCATTGGAATTCTTGGGAGGCTGGGTCATAAGAAGTATACACTTTTTAAGGGGACCCTACCCATTCTCGGTTTCAAAAAATTTAATTTTTTATTTTGATTTAATTTGAACCTACACTAATTCAAGAATGTCCCTATAAATTTTCAAGTGAAAATCTCAACAATTTTTGAAGAAATAGCCGATTTATTGTGTTAGCATCAGGTGACAGCAAGAGGGCTTCTCAAACTTTAAACGCGTTTTTCTCCATACAGCGTTTTTGCGAATGGCGGGCACGATAACTCAAAAACTAATAACCCAATTGATTTCAAATTTTGGGACGTTTCTCTGCGAGTGTATGAACTAGGATAAAGCCAATCGGTGAAGATCTTCCTTATTTTTAAACTTAGTTTGTGGTCAAAAATAGGTGATTTTTCAAAAAAAAAAATCAAAGTTCCGCCATTTTGTTAATTGTTGTCACTAGTTAAAAAGTCTATACGACTTACGCTTTCATCTCATAATCTTACGCGTCATTCAGTCGTTTCATGAATTGCATGATACAAATGTAAATATGGCAACCCCGACATGAAATGTCAAGCTATTTTTTTCATTTGGCATATGTTCTGTTGGCGGAGATATTTTCTTGATTGTTAAACGTTTTATGAATTATTGAAAAAATAAAAAAAAACACGTCGAAAAAGTTCTGCTGCATTTACCATGACTGGTAGTCAATCTGAGAATAATACCTCCACATCATCAAACTCGTCGGAGGATACAAATAACGAGTCGCGTGATGAAAATAAAAGTGGCGCCGCGGAAGAAAATGTGGTAGACACAAATACAAAATCAGACAACAACAATAAAAAGGAAAAAATGAAAGCCGACACTGATGGACGCCGGAGTAGGGAAAAATCATCTTCATCGAAGGATGAAAAGAAATCGCGTAGAAAGAAACAAGAATCTAGTTCAGAATCTTCTTCGTCGTCATCGGATTCTGACTCCTCAGATTCGTCGAGTAGTTCCAGTGATGGAGAAGTGTCTTCAAGTTCAGATTCCTCTTCATCGGGCAGTGAAAAGGGTAAAGGGAAGAAGGTGAGCAAATCAAAGGAAAAAGGAGAGCGGAAGGAGGAAAAAGATGTTGTGAAAAGTGTAGAGGAGAATAAGGATAAAGAGGAGGAGAAAACTGCAACAGATATTTCCAAGAATGATAGTCCCAAGGTAAAGGAGAATGATAAGAAGCCTTTAGATGATGACAAAGTGGAGGAAGTAACAAAACCGAGTCAAGATGAAGTTCCTGATCCAAATGATGCCGAGGAAGGTGAAATAACAGAGACTAAAGAAACGGCATCTTCACCACCACGATCTCACTCTAATAATAATAGAAGCCGTTCTAAGGAAAGACGTAGTGCTTCAAGGGACAGTAAAAGCCATTCGGTTGACAAAAGAAGTCCCTCAAGAGATAAAAGAAGTCGTTCAAAATCTAGAAGTCCATCAAAATCCAAAAGAAAATCATCAAGAGATGATAGGAGTCAATCTAGATCTAAAATGACCCCTTCAAGAGATAAAAGAAGTCCCTCAAAGGATGATAGAAGTTCGACTAGAGCAAAAAGAAGTCCATCAGGTGGTAACAAAAGTCGTTCAAGATCTAAAAGTCCATCAAGAGCGAAAAGAAGTCTCTCCCAAGATAAAAGAAGTACCTCGAGATCTAGACGTAGTTCATCGAGGAACAGAAGAAGCTACTCCAGGGATAGTCGAGACAAACGAAGCCCCTCCAAAGGTGATGAAGATCAATTAAAACGCAATCCTAAATCAAGAACTAGCCGAAGTCGCAGTCGTTCCCGAAGACCCGAACGTAAACAACGTTCTCGATCACCAAGACGTTCCCGCTCCCGTGAAAGAAGACATGAACGACGTCGTTCACCCTCCTCAGATTATGAGTCCCGGCGACGTTCACGTCGTTCCGAGTCCATTGAAAGAAGGCGGGAAGAACGAAAGCGACGCCATGCTGAACGGGATGAAAGGGAAAAATCGAAACGTTCCCGACGTGATGATGATGAGTCCTCCAAGTCATCAGGCGCCAGGAGTGGTGATAATAAAGTATCTGCAGAAATGGAAAAAGATAAAGAGAACGACAATGCCACAGTTACTGATCCCAAGGCCAAGATTACGGAACGTCAAAGGAAAACCGTCGACATATTAACCTCACGTACCGGTGGTGCTTATATTCCGCCAGCCAAATTGCGTATGATGCAGGCAGAAATAACAGACAAAGCCTCGGCTGCCTATCAGCGTATAGCCTGGGAAGCTCTTAAGAAATCCATACATGGTTACATCAACAAAGTGAATGTTGATAATATTGCCATTATTACGCGGGAACTGCTCAAGGAGAATATCGTGCGCGGAAGAGGTTTACTGTGTCGTTCCATAATTCAGGCTCAAGCTGCATCGCCAACCTTTACCCATGTCTATGCCGCTTTGGTTGCCATTATAAATTCGAAATTCCCCAATATTGGAGAGCTGCTACTGAAACGTTTGGTTATACAATTTAAGAGGGCTTTTCGTCGTAACGATAAAACCGTGTGTTTATCCTCATCGCGTTTCATTGCTCATTTGGTAAATCAACGAGTGGCCCACGAAATTTTAGCTTTGGAAATATTAACACTACTCGTGGAATCTCCCACAGATGATAGTGTTGAAGTGGCCATAGCTTTTCTCAAAGAATGTGGTATGAAATTGACGGAGGTGTCCTCCAAGGGTATTGGAGCAATCTTTGAAATGCTCAAGAATATCCTGCATGAAGGCAAGTTGGATAAGCGGGTCCAGTATATGATTGAAGTGGTATTTCAAGTACGCAAGGATGGCTTTAAAGATCATCAGTCGGTAATTGAGTCGCTCGAATTGGTGGAAGAAGATGATCAATTTACCCATTTACTAATGTTGGATGATGCCACCTCACCCGAGGATGTACTGAGTAAGTTTGAATACAATATATTTCCAATTATTTCTTCTAATTTGAAATCTATTTCCCTTTCTTTTCAGATGCATTTAAATTCGATGACCAGTATGAGGCCAATGAAGAGAAATATAAGGGACTGAGTAAAGAGATTTTGGGCAGTGATGCCTCAGACTCTGATGAATCCTCAGGTTCCGGCAGTGATTCCGATTCTGAATCTTCCGATTCGGATGATGACAAAAATGAGGGCGAAGATAAACCCACAGCTGGCGATATTATTGATAATACCGAAACCAATTTGATTGCTTTGAGAAGAACCATCTACTTGACCATTAATTCCAGTTTGGATTATGAGGAGTGTGCCCATAAACTAATGAAAATGCAATTGAAACCAGGACAAGAAATTGAACTCTGCCACATGTTTTTAGACTGTTGTGCAGAACAGCGAACCTATGAGAAATTCTATGGCCTGCTGGCACAAAGATTTTGCAATATCAATAAATCCTATATAGAACCATTTGAGGAGATCTTCAAGGACACCTATCAGACAACACATCGTTTGGACACAAATCGTCTGAGGAATGTCAGCAAATTCTTTGCCCATTTACTATTTACCGATGCCATTAGTTGGGATGTCCTCGATTGTATTCGACTCAATGAGGATGATACAACTTCGTCGAGTCGTATTTTTATAAAAATTCTATTCCAAGAATTGGCGGAATATATGGGCCTTGGCCAGCTCAATAAAAAACTTAAAGATGAAGTTTTGGCTGAAAGTTTGACGGGACTATTTCCCAAGGATAATCCCAGGAATACACGATTTTCCATTAATTTCTTTACCTCAATTGGTTTGGGCGGTCTCACCGATGAGCTGCGACAATTTCTTAAGAATGCTCCAAAGTCTGTGCCCGCCATTAATGCTGAAATTTTAGCCAATAAGCCAGTAAATGTTTCAAATTCTTCATCTTCAACATCCACATCGTCGTCTAGTTCCTCAGCTTCGGAATCTTCTTCATCGTCATCCTCCTCCTCAAGCTCTAGTGATTCCTCATCGGATTCGGATTCTTCAAGTGATGATTCGGAAACGGATAAGAAAAAACGTAAAGGTAAAACTCGGAAATCCAAAAAGAAGAAATCCTCAAATAAAAAGAAGAAGAAAAGCGAAAAATCCAAAAGTAAAAAAGACTCCAAGAAGAAAAAGACAAAGAAAAGGAAATCCAAGAAAAACAATTCTTCTTCCGACGAGAGTGACCAGTCGTCGAAAAGCGAAAGCAGTAGCTCTGAATCCAAATCCTCAGCTAGTTCATCCGATTCCGAACAAAGTGATGATGGAAAACGCAAGAAACAAAAGAAGAAGAACGACACAAAATCCAAATCAAGAGATAAGACTAACAAAAAATCCAAAAGATCTGACTCGGAAGATATTGAAAATGAACGCGATATTAAACGTAAAAAAAGAGAAGACTACGAAAATGATATTCCCAAAAACAAACAAAGAAACGTGGAGGCAGAAGAAGAATATTCCTCAAAGCAGAATGGTGGCAGGGAACGTAGAAACGATTATCGTGAGAAACGTGAAATTCCTCAACGTCGGAATAGTGAAATCGAAAGGCGCCGAGAAGAGCGCGAAAAACGACATCGTGAACGAATTCCCTCACGTTCCAGATCAAGATCGAGAGGGAGTGGACGAGGAGGAGGTGGAGGACGTAGAGGCGAGGATCGTGATCGTCGTGATACAAATGGACGTAGCGAAAGAAAAGATCGTGAGCGGGATAGGGATAGAGATTCAGATCGTCGTCGTTATCGCAAAGATGAGGATCGTAGCCGAAGCCGAGATCGGAATGAAAAACGTGAACGTGAATATTCACGTTCGAAATTACGAAATACTTCAAAGGAACGTGGATAAGTTATAAGGATCATAGTTATAAAGTTATCATTTTTTTTTTACTTTTTTTGTTGTAAAATATTCATACATATATCTTTATAATATATAGTATATAAATACGAACTATATGTGCAAATGTTTTGTACAAACTATTAGATTTTAATAAAGGAAAAAATACATATAAAAATCACGTCTAAAATAGGCCAATCGTCTAAGAAGAAGTTGTCCAGGAAATCATTAACGCGGAAAGACTTTTGTTTCTCCACTTTTAATTGTATCATTCTTCTCCATGTACATCTTTCTTTCTAGATTGAGGAAACTCTTAGACCATCTATTGGCCATTACATTGACAAAAATTGCAAGATCTGCTAACGAGAAGATAGATACATGGTTACTATTGAGAGTATTCATAGAACCACTTTCTATGTCGATTTATGCATGTCCGTCTGTCCATGTTAAATTGTAAACAAAGTACAGCTCGCATTTGGCCCTAGGACGAACCCTATTGAAATTGGGAAAAATCGGTACAGATTTAGATATAGCTCTCATATATTATATTCGTCTGATTAAGGGAAATGGTGAAAATCGTTTCAGATTTAGATATAGCTCCCATATATATTTTCGTCCGATTTAATGTAAATGGTGCGCCAAAATCCCTATATATAATTAGATTTGCACGAAATTTGGTATAGCATACTGAATTGAGTCTAGCATGATGTGTCGTAAGTTTCATGAAAATCGATCCAGATTTAGATGTAGCACCCATATATATTTTCGTCCGATTTTTTATATTTCTTTCGATTTACACGAAAATTGGCATAGCGCAATGAATTGACTATAGAATGATATTTGCGAAGTTTTCTGAAAATCGGTTTAGATTTAGATATAGCTCCCACATATATTTTCGACCGATTTAATGTAAATGGTGCACCAAAATCCCTGCTTATCTTTTGATTTGTACGAAATTTCGCATAATCCAATGAATTGACTCTAAAACGATGTGTGGTAAGTTTCGTGAAAATCGATTCAGATTTAGATATAGCTCCCATATATGCACTAAATTTTGCATAACGTACTGAATTAAGTTTAGAACGATGTGTGTTAAATTTTCTGAAAATCGGTTCAGATTTCGATATAGTTCCCATATATCGAAATCTGATAACCAGGGCCCCCTCCCTGCGTACGTCCCTGATGGGGGCTATACCAAAACGTGGACCGATATATCCCATTTGCAATACTAAATATCCTAGGAGTACCAGCAATGTCTGTGCAGAATTTCAGAGCTTTATCTTAAATATTGCGATCCCTATCGCTATATTTCGAGGAATGACAATTTTAATGTTCATCCTGTACAAAAGTGTCAAAAATCTCCCCTAATACCAAATATTTTGAGTCTGTCGTTATATCGAAAAGGTGGGACCGATATATACCATTTGCAATACCAACAATCTCAGAGAAATAAAAATTCAAAGCTCTATATCAAAAATTGCGATCTCTACCGTGATTTCAATCGACCACAGCAGGCAGACGGACACGCATTAATCAACATAGAATTTTATTCTGATCAAGAATATATATGTTACAAGGTTAGGTTGGGGACGTACGGTTGTTATCATCCTTCATAACTAAAAATAAAAGGGAAACGAAGAGAGAATGGAAGAGAGGAAGAAATAGTTGGAGAGCCTAGAAGATGATTACTTTAGCCATTCCAGATTTTTGACAACGCCTAGGATTTGATTGGGGTCTATTTTGGAGAAGAAAGCTAGATTATCAATTTCATATCTTTCAAACTGTTTGTGTCTTCTGTCACTCAGCGATGGACATCTAACTCTTTTTCGTCCTCACATAGACGACAGTAATCCTCTCCACTGGAGTCCCATTTCGAAGTGAGAGATCTAATCCTGCAGTGACCAGTTATGATCCCAACAATGATTTTGATCTCTCTCTCTTGTTATGTGACAACAGCGAAGAAGTTCTTCGGCGAGAGAATTCTGGCCAGACAGCTTTCGAGATTCTGCAACATGGTTCTCTTGACCATGTGTTGGCGACTACCTCGCCGTAGATCAAACGAATTCTGCCAATGAAATAACCACTGGGTGGTTGCATAGATCTCTCAACCGGAAGATTGGATGACTGTGAACCCTGGAATTTTACGTTTCCTAGTGTTGAGCACCAATTCTTTCTTAGTGGGGTTTACACCAAGACCCTTGGCGTGTGCCCAGTTGGACAGAGTTGAAAGAGCGACCTCAATAATATCTGAAATGGTCGTTAGAAACTTCCCACTGACTAGCAAGACTACATCAAACACAAATTTTTATATGTATGTATATAAAAATTAAAATTATTAATTTTTATCAAATTAATATTCATTTGCAAAATATTTTTTTACAACATCCATAAAATCATTTACATTAATTTTTGTATTATCTTCATCGCCACATTTGTTCACAGCCGCATTCCAAAAATCTTCAAAATTGTCCTTTAGCAAATTTCCAAATATTTTATGAAGTTCTTCTTTGGAACGCTTGATTTCAAAATCCCTATCATCCAGTCCCGAACTTACAACTATATCCGGTGAAATACAATCGCCTGCGGTTGTAGGGTCTTTATGTGATTTCTCGCTAATAGATCTAGGCAAATCCTTTTCGCGATCTTGACAAAATGATTCATATACAGTGGGGTTATTATTTCTCAAATCGTATGGAACATCCGACTTGCCACAGCTAATGCTTGGCAGGGGATATTGAAAATTCAACATTTTCCAAAATAAATCTATATTAACTCTATGCTTTCCTGAATTTTCATCATCAATAATATGCAAATGTACCATAGCTTGATGTAATAGTTTTTCATCAGTACGAATATTTAAAGATCTTAAAATGTGAAATATTGTTGCTAGGTCCAAAAATCCATGGGAATTTTTATCACTCTTCTTTTCCAATAGAATTTTCAAATCATGAATATAAAAATATTTATGATTGAATAATTTACGTCGTAACTTTTTTACATATCCAATGGCTTCTATTTTGGTAACCTTTTCGGCAGAAAATTCGGCGTTTTCCAATATGGAACGAATGTTATGGCTGTCATTATTGGATTTAGATATAGGCGGAATTGCAACTTGCAGAATAGGTTCGGTCCTGAAATTGAAGAAACAATAGAGAATTGTTGTATTTAGCTGGAATATCCACTGGGTGGTTGCATAGATCTCTCAACCGGAAGATTGGATGACTGTGAACCCTGGAATTTTACGTTTCCTAGTGATGAGCACCAATTCTTTCTTAGTGGGGTTCACACCAAGACCCTTGGCGTGTGCCCAGTTGGACAGAGTTGAAAGAGCGGCCTCCATAATATCTGAAATGGTCGTTAGAAACTTCCCACTGACTAGCAAGACTACATCAAACAGAATGACAAATTTTTATATGTATATAAAAATTAAAATTATTAATTTTTATCAAATTAATGTTCATTTGCAAAATAATTTTTTACAACATCCATAAAATCATTTACATTAATTTTTGTATTATCTTCATCGCCACATTTGTTCACAGCCGCATTCCAAAAATCTTCAAAAATCTCCTTTAGCAAATTTCCAAATATTTTATGAAGTTCTTCTTTGGAACGCTTGATTTCAAAATCCCTATCATCCAGTCCCGAACTTACAACTATATCCGGTGAAATACAATCGCCGGCGGTTGTAGGGTCTTTATGTGATTTCTCGCTAATAGATCTAGGCAAATCCTTTTCGCGATCTTGACAAAATGATTGATATACAGTGGGGTTATTATTTCTCAAATCGTATGGAACATCCGACTTGCCACAGCTAATGCTTGGCAGGGGATATTGAAAATTCAACATTTTCCAAAATAAATCTATATTAACTCTATGCTTTCCTGAATTTGCATCATCAATAATATGCAAATGTACCATAGCTTGATGTAATAGTTTTTCATCAGTACGAATATTTAAAGATCTTAAAATTTGAAATATTGCTGTTAGGTCCAAAAATCCGCGGGAATTTTTATCATTCTTTTCCAACAGAATTTTCAAATCATGAATATGAAAATATTTATGATTGAATAATTTACGTCGTAAATTTTTTACATATCCAATGGCTTCTATGTTGGTATCTTTTTCGGCGGAAAATTCGGCGTTTTCCAATATAGAACGAATGTTTTGACTGTCATTATTGGATTTAGATATAGGCGGAATTGCAACTTGCAGAATAGGTTCGGTCCTGAAATTGAAGAAACAATAGAGAATAGTTGTATTTAGCTGGAATATGTATTCGGACATATAACAAACAGGGACCCATGCTCTGTTGGTAATGCGAAGTTTCCGTACATATGGAGGTCTGTGCTTACAAATATGAAATTGAAAATTGTGGTTTTCTTACTATAACTACTGTTATATCCCAAACAAAGCTTTTTGCTGTGATACAGCACCTTATTATTGCATCATGATCCCTGCTTATGAATTATTGTATATTGGCAACTATAATTAATTACAATACAGTGGCAACACTATAAATCAATGTCATTCTATTCAAGTATTCATATTCTGTAAGTCACGATCATGGCACAATGAATAGGTAGTCCATTTAGCGCAGCTGATGTCTTGATTAACTGTCAAAGTGGGTAATTTCTACTTGAATTCGATGTGCAGTGTTGCCAACGATTTGAAATATTATATGGAAAATTTTGACAGATAATCGAGACAAAAACAAAGGTTTTTGTTGGTATACATCACCTTATTATTGCATCATGCATAATAAGGTGATGTTAATCAAGACATCAGCTGCGCTAAATGGACTAGCTATTCATTGTGCCATGGTCACGATCATGTCTTGATTAACTGTCAAAGTGCGTAATTTCTACTTGAATTCGATGTGCAATGCTGCCAACTTTTTTAAATATTATAAGGAAAAATTTGACAGATAATCGAGACAAAAACAAATGTTTTTGTTTTGATACATCACCTTATTATTGCATCATGGTCACGATCATGATGCCATAATAAGGTGAGGTATCACAACAAAAACCTTTGTTTTTGTCTCGACCATCTGTCAAAAATTTCCTTACAATATTTCACATGGTTGGCAACATTGCACATCGAATTCGAGTAGAAATTACGCACTTTGACAGTTGCTCTAAATGGACTAACTATTCATTGTGCCATGGTCACGATCAAAAGTGTAAAATGAATTCCTTAATAAATAAGTATACATAAGAACGCGGGCAAGATATTTTCAATAATTCAACAAACAGAGTCGACTCTAACGACCATTTTCAACACAACAAATACTATTACAAATTTTTTTTTATTTTAATATAGATTATGGGGAAAACTGTCTATATACCATCATAGGTACTATTCCATTTACCTTTTTATAGATCTTCCCAATTGGCCTACAGTGCGATCACTAAATTTCTTTTGGGTACCATTTATGACAACAAAGCCTTTCGGCTGTTGCATGCATTCCCGGACCATACGCCCCGAGGTATCGGTGTTCTTGCAAATACCAAAGGTTTTATTGGGATTGAAATTTTCATTGTAACTATAAAATAAAAAATTAAATCAAATAAAGACCATTAAGGAAAGTAGTAAAATCGGACTTATTACATATGGTTGCCTTGTATGGTGGCAGGGGGTCAACAAAAAGATACTGCTGACAAAATTCAATTCAATACTGCGATCGGATTTATGATAACTAAACCTTTCGGCTTCGATCCTGACTTGCGGAACGCTAAGGAGTACACCACAGGCAGCCTTGAATCCGATCTTGAATCTCCAACCACTGGACATTTTGATTAAATTCCAGGCGGCCAGATGTGCCCTGAGGCTCCGAGAAACGGATTTCTTGAGGAGAAATACACACATACGTGACTATGTTCCCTCTCATAGAGAATTTAACGACATCGGAGTAGATTTTCCTAGTAGGGAATCCTGGACTGAAGATTTTTCACAGACTGGTCAAAGATGAAGGAAGGCACTGGTGCAGGCATTCACTGTAGGGAATTAGAAATATACAACTCATATAAACTTAACAATCTTTGTAGCGTTTTTCAAGCAGAAATCCGTGCAATCACGAAAACGAACGAGATAGTAAAAACACTTACTGCTGATAATACGGAATCGTTGACTATATATTTCGATAGTCAGGCGGCCCTCAAGGCTTTGAAGTCGTGCACTATAAACTCAAAAGCAGTTCTTGATTGCAAGTCCGCTCTGCATGATATACGACGGATAGTTAATTTATATTGAGTTCCAGGACATAGTAACACCAATCTCCCGATTGAGAGATCTGTGCAACCAACTATTGGTTATTTCATTGGCTGAATCCGTTTGATCTACAGCGAGATAGTCGGCAAGAGATGATCGAGAGAACCTGGTTGCAGAATCTCATATGCTGTCTGGCCTGAATTCTCTCGCCGAAGAACTTCTTCGCTGTTGTCACATAACAAAAGAGAGATCAAAATCATTGTGGGAATCATAACAGGTCACTACAAGATTAGATCCCTCACTTTGAAATGGGACTCCAACGGAGGTGATTACTGTCGTCTATGTGAGGACGAAGAAGCGTGAGAAACAATTGAACATATCCTCTGTAGATGCCCATCGCTGAGTGACCGAAGACACAAACAGTTTGAAAGATATGAAATTGATAATCTAGCCTTCTTCCCTGAAATAGACCTCAACCAGATCCTAGGCTTTGTCAAAAATCTGACATGGCTAAAATAGCCATCTCTAGGCTCTCCCCTTATTATCTTCTCCTCTCTCTTCTTTTCCCGTTCTCTTTTTAGGTATAAAGGATGATTACAATGGACTATAGTCTCCGAATGGGCGTTTGTTACTAACAACCGTACATCCCTAACCTATATATAAATTCGAATCGATCTTCACGAACTTTAGCATGTTACAAAAATATACCCACAGCGTGGTGAAGGATATAAAAATTCACATTCTAACCTTCTTTGAATCCTATCTGCCGGAAAATAATGCCCATGCGATATAACATATTTATCATGCCAGTTAATAAAATCTCTATTAATTTCACCGGCCGTTTTCTTTGGCAGCATCAATTCATATAAACTGTCGGTTTTCAAACTTTTCCTGCCATAGGTGAAATTTTCATTTGTCAGCCTCTCGGGTTTCGATTGCAACGGATAAACTTGTCCCAATTTTGTTTTTTTAAAAAACATATCCTCAGAAAATTGTTCACGAAATGTAACAAAATGACTTTTCTTTAATTCGGGACTTAGGAGATCATTAACATGTTCTTCGGGTAGTACGGGGGAGGTACTCAGACTTGCAAAATTTTCTCTTGCCTTTTGTATCGATTTGCGACATTTTGCATTTAAAATATATCCGGCAGCTTCCTCTAAACCATCACCTATCCGTTCGTTTTTTGCGAGGCGTTGTTCTCCAGCAGGATGGGGAGTGGACGTTTTATCCATATCTATTATATCAAAATATTTGAAAAGAAATACACAAAAATGTGTACAATTAAAAAAATATAGATTTAAAAAAATATTCAGAATTTTATTCCCTCCAGTATCGAGTGTGAATTAGTTCTGATTTACATTAGGCAATTTTACGTGCGGTAGGTGGGGGATGTGCGGTCACTTATGTGGCTGCAGCACTCTGAGACCGCAACGGACCTGATCATCCACTAGAAGAAAAGAGATAAGGACAGATCTATAGGGGAAATAGAGAGAGATGAGAAGCTTACAGAAAGATATAAGAAGTTAAACGGCATTTACATTAGAACTTTTTCCGGGTTAACCTACTTTATAAGGATTTATTTGACATGTGTACAAAGGAATTGACAATTTAAACCCACTGGGATAACGAAATTCGTTATAATGTAAACGTACTTTAAGATTGGAATAATGTCGATGGCTATAGAGATATATTAGCTGTGTTCCCAAACTTGCAATATAGTACTATATTGTACTGGCTTTGCTGTTTTTGCTAGAAAAGCGTTCCCTTACGTCAAAAACTAGGAAACATTTCAGTTAAATTTAAGAGAGTTGAAATCAAAATTGCGTTCTCTTCTCCTATTTTCTGCAAGACCAATTTGGCCTAGCACGAAATAGTAAATGTAGTAAATTTCGAATTTGACAATTGATTGCCAGAGCTATACAGTTCGAAATAAAGCATATGCAAGTTAGCGCGTCAACCAACGAGACACACGCACAGACACACATATTTGCTTAAAAAAAACAAAAGAATTAAGAATGAAGAAAAAGTTCTTTATTCACTTTTGGAGGATTTATCTACCGAAGATGAATGGCGTGCAGAATCTTGTATGTGAGAGCCATTTTTGATAGTTCGCTCTTTTACTAGCTTTACTCAGGGCTGCCAGATTTTTTTTGGGAAAATCGCCAAAATGACGATTTTATTTTTATCAAAAATCGTCAAAAATTTAAATACGCACATTTAGATATATTTAAATATATTTTTTTATTAAAAGGAACATAAAAGAGGTATTCAATTTATTAAACACGTTTTTTTTTAAGCTAATCAAGAAATTCATTTATTTTATAAATAAATATTTGAATAGTCATTTCGACTTTAATAAAGTCATTCATTTTGAAAAGAAATATTTGTGTTAATCATTTTCAACATGTCGGTTTTAATTAACGTATCATAACAATTTGTTTTGTTAACTTTTAAATAAAAATAATTTCGACTTTTCGTTTTATTAAGATTTACTTGGCTGAAAACACGTTCAACATTTGCTGAGGAATGGGGTAATACCATTACCTTCCATACAAATTTAGTTATTATAGGAAAAACATATGAACCATCACCACGTTTCAAATCAAATATTGCATTCCAAAAACGAAATAACCTTAGTTCGCGAAATTCTGAATACAATTTTTGTTTTTCATCTTCGTTCACAAAATGTGGATATCCTTAAAGAATATCGAAAAATGAATTATTCTTTTCATTACTAATATACGTGGCACTTATCATAGGTACAATTTTAAAAATGCTTTCAAATCGAATCTTTTTAAAATTGTAATAACTTTGTATAAATTGAAACTTAAATTTAATATAACAACTTTTCCGTTCAAAAATTTTCTTCTATTTGCCTGTGTCAAAAAACAACAACCGTTAACTTTTATTTTTTTGTTGCTGTCTACCCAGAGAACGGCACAGCTGATTGGTAGTTTTTCATATATCTGTTTACGCAGATGTTGGCTTTAAACTGTTGTTGGCTTTGTAACAATACAAAGTATACCTCACACACATATGCCAAATATTCATATTCGTTTTACTTTTTCTTTCGCTTTATACATTTTTGATGTTGCCATAACAAAAAGAACCCAAATATTGCAATATTACTAAAATGACCAATTTTTGACCAAAAAATCGTCAAAATGACGATAAATCGTCAAATCTGGCAGCCCTGGCTTTACTATCAAAAAGTACGGGAACGAACCTATTACGTGTCAAGGTTGCACTTTCCCAATCACTTTAGGCAGGGCTGGGAAGTGACACAGGAGATGCTCAATTGTCTCCGTCTCTTCCTCGTCAACGCAGAGTCTACAGTAATCAATTGCATCAACATCCCATTTACTAGTAAAGCCTGATATTGCAGTGACCAGTAATGATTCCTATCAATACTCTTAATTCAGCTTTGCTCTGGTTCAACAAATGGATCTTGACACGTTGCACCAAAGTTCATAGGCTCTTTCGTCGAAAAACGCTTCAAAGTTCCGGTAAAGATGACATATGGGTGGTTTGATTGAGTCAACAATTGCTAGATCTGTGGATTGACATCCTCGTCTAGTTAGTTCGTCTGCTCTTTCATTGCCCAAGATGTCAAGGTGTCCTAGTACCCAACACAGCCGATAGCTCTAAGTAAGTTCTTACAAAGCGTCAGATTAGATGATGGCGTCAGATTTGATACAACAAGATTTGATGGCTTTAAGAGCCACTTGACTATCCACAAAGATAGTCACCGACTCAACGACCTCTGCATCCAGACTTTTTATCAATTCCGCTGCCTTCCAAATCGCGAAGATTTCAGCTTGGAAAACACTACAGTTGCAATATAGCTTGTAGGTTAACTCAAGACCTAGACTTTCACAGTAGACGCCCGCCCCTGTACCTTCTTCCATCTTGGATCCTTACTTCTTCTGACCCAGTCGTTTCTACTAGGAATAACGACATCTACTGGTCTCAGGACTAGTTTTACGCGTTGGCCCAATGTCATACCTGGCTCGTTCAAGATACGACCATGCCCAAAGGTACAACTTCGCCTTAGGGCACTACGCACGGCTTAACACTTAATGCTGAGGCCCAGGGACCTAAAATTCAGCATTGCGTTCAGAGCTGACTGTGGTGTACTCCTCCTGGCTCCTGTAACTAAAATCGAGGCGGCTCTTTGTAACTTATCTAATGTACTGAATGTCGACTTGTGGCGCAGACAGTTCCACCACACAAGAGAACCATAGGATAGGATGGGCCTTACCACGGTGTGATACAATCAGTGTATAGTCGATGGTTTTAGCCCCCAGCTTTTCCCAATGGAGTTCTTGCATGCATAGAGTGCAATCAGCCCTCCCTTCACCCGTTCCTCAGCGTTCCTATTCCATCGTAGTTGACGGCTAGAGCACCCCTACCTGAGGTATGCCTCTAGTTACCGTTTTCCTGATTTTTGTATCCCACACACTTGAAATAATAATTCTGCTGTTTAGCATTTTATCTATCCAATACGTAAGGGTATCAGGAGTGCCAACATCTTTAAGCGAATGGTTTATTGATTTAAGTTTAACGTTGTTAAAGGCTCCCTCTATATCTAGGAAGGCGGCCCGCCTAAAATTTGAATTTTCCATATTCCTCTCAATGTAACCTACCACTTCATGCAGTGCAGATTCTACAGACTTGCCCTTTATGTATGCGTGTTGTGAATTGCTAAGAGAGGTGGTGTCTATACGACTCCTAATCTCCAGGTCGATCAGTCTTGAGGAGAAAGGATGATAAGCTAATGCCTCTATAGTCCTTTGGTGCAGAGTGGTTTGGTTTCCCCCCATTGGGAATGTATGTAACCTTTACATAGATCCGGAACATACGAGAGAGTCAAACATTCCGTATAAATCCTCTCAAGGATCAGATATATACTTGGTGAGGCAAATTGAAACATCGCCAGTGTGATTCCATCTGGTCCTGGCGATTTATACGGTTTGAATATTTTAACTGCCCATAGTATCTTATTTCTGTTAACCACCTTGCCGATGAGATCCAAATCTAGAGGCACAAAAGGCTGAGTGTCATTACGTTTAAGGTCGATGGTACCTATATCTTTGAAACTTGAGAAATGAATCTCAAAACCAGAGTCCATCAACGCTCCATCCTGCTTCTTGATACTTCCGATGGACTTCGGATCCTTGGATAGTAATCTTCAGCAGCGTTGTTGACTCCTTCTATGGACTCACAGAAACTTATCCAAGACTTTTTTTGCGCATTTGATCTCACTCTTGTATTTGTTGAAATTAGCTCTGTAGAACGGCTTTTAAATTAGAACATTTTACCGGGTTAACCTACTTTATGAGGATTTATTTGGCATATGTTCAAAGAAATTGACAATTGAAACCCACTGGGTTAACGAAATCCAGTACAATATAAACGCACTATAGGAGTTCAAATCAATATCGAGTTTTGATTTATGCTCCCTGTTATACAGTCGTCTGGTCGCTTTCCTGAGCTCACCAAGTTCCCTGTTCCACCACACTGGCTGAGATTTTTCCCAGGGTATGTAAGTGGACAGGATTCCTTATGACATCTGAGAAGAACGCCCGTTAGATTGTCCACGGCCCCATTAAGTTCCACAGCAGTCCCCAAGTTTGTATTAAAAGTCAGCTGGGAGTTCGTTAGCTCCGTAAATTTCTCCCAGTTTGTTCTCCTTGGATTCCTATAAGGCTGTCTTTAAATTATCCGAAAAGGAACATTCATCAGATACCCTCCAATTTCTGCGGTAATCGGAAGCTTGGGTGAAGAACACGCAAGTATTTATAATCAACATCAATTTTCCGATTGTCATCCATTTTGTTAATAAAAAATTCAGCTTTTTTTGAATGCGCCAAATTGTTTCTTGCTTTTTATCAGCTGTGTCGATTTTTACTGGATGTCGTTCGTTTACAATTTTCTCTCTTTTACTATTTTACTCTCTGAAAATTCTTACTGAGTAAATTTTACTGGGAAAGTAAACGAACGGATTCAATTTTCTTCGCCTATAAAACAAATAACTGTCCATAAATCAAATTCGATATAAACATAGCATAAGAATGAGTCATACAACAGATCTACATAACGAGAATGACAGTTAAAACGGAACGAAAAACAAAGGCAAGACTCGACCTAGTCACCCCTACATTACGTCGTCGCAGTCGTATCATACATTAAATTGCACAGTTTTTTTGTAAGAGCCAAAAAAACAAGGAAAATTCCAGCAGAATTTTTTTACATCTGTGGAATAAAACACAAGTTTGTAATTGGCAATTGAAAAAAATATATCTATAGCAAAAAAGCAAAGTACCGCAAGTGATAAAGCAATAAAAATCTCTACGACGAGAATAAAACAAAAACCCGTAAAAAAATTAATAAAACGCAAAAGGTGAATAAAAAAATAAATTTTATGCATTATCATCACATAAGAAAAGGCAAGGAAGCAAGCAAAAAAAAAATCGAGACACGAAAGAAAAAACATGGAAAAATCGTTTGTCGTTGTGTTCAGAGATTTTCGATGAGAAGAAAAAACAGTGGTAAAAGTGGAGCTCCCCCCATATAAAAAAGAAATAACTAAAAATTAAGTGTGGAAAATTTGTGTGATAAAAACTACGTAAGGGATAATTAAGGAAAAAACACCAAGGAATTTTAAACTAGTTTTTTTTTAATTGTTAATTGCATTTGCTAGTAAATAAGCAAAAAAAAAACAACGTCTCAAGACAAATGAAATTTTTCTGTTCATTTCTTCTTTATGTTTTTCTTTGGGTGCGTATGCGAAAGAGACAACTGTAAAAGCTGAGGTGTTGATTAATTGAAAAACAGTGCTGCCAAGTTTCCATTGTTTTGCAAGTGGCTGCTGTCTCCTTTATTTGTTGTGTGTGTTGTTGTTGGTGGGTCAGTATTGTTTTTGATTTCGCTCTTTACTGTTGGTAGACGGTGATGATGTTGATGGTTGGCAGATGAGGCAACGAGAGAGCAAGAAATAAAGAAAAAATATAGTGCTTTGATTTCTTTTTGTTGTGTGTGTTATGTGTGAAAATAGCAAGAAAAAACAAAATTGTTAGAAAAAATCCCCTCGTGTACGAGAAAAGAAAAAAAATTAAACTTCATAAAAGAAAAGTTTGCAAAAAAAATGAAAGGTGATGTGTGAAAAAAGTGCTTGACAAAAAAAGAATATAAAAATATGCAAATCTTGAGAAAAAGGGGTCACACAACAAATGTTGATTTTGGTGCAGTAGTGATACATATCCCGTCAAAGTTCAATTCCTATTTGTTTTTCTCTTGCAATCTGTTTAATTCAATTTGTGACTTTGTACATTGGTCCTCCTCCTGAGCGCTTTCGTGTAAAACGACGTTGTAAATTATTTAGCAAATTGTCGTCATTGCAAATATGATTTTCTTTGTTCGTTTTTTTATTTTATTCATATTTTCTGTTGTTATGAGAGGTTAAATGACATTTTTTTGTTTGTTTGTTATCGTCAAAGCCGTCGTCGTCGGGTTTCCAGTCATTCAATCAGTCAGTCGGAGGAACAGCAGCAGTACCAGTCAGTGGAATTCATGTATATAGTATTTCTTTCTATAGTCTGATTGTCAGCCTGGTTGGTGGTTGGCTGGTTGCTTGGTGTGTTATTGTTGCTACTTATCTTTGGCTTTGCTGTTTTTTTATTATTATTTATTTCCTTCGTTTGTCCAGTATTCGTTTTCTCTATTGAATTTTGATGTGATGTTATCTTTTCGTTTTTTTGCAGTATGAACAAAAAACAAATAATACAGATATACGGAAAAATGCTGCCAAATTGTTGCACTTGTTGCCGTTATACACTTTATCACATTTGTCACACAGCAGATTTGTTATTATGACTTTGTTCTCGACCGCTCTCTCTTTGTTTTCTCTCTCTCTGTCTCTCGAGTAAAGAATGTTATCATGCATCCATCATGTCAACACAGGCATTACTAAAAAAATGCAAAATTTGTGTAAAAAAATATAGATTGAAAAAATTCTTGCCGATGATACACGCAATTTGTTATCAATAAACATAATTTTTTTAAATTAAAAATAGCAAACATATTTCCAATGAATGTCATAAGGGGCGTTTTTCTGTGAAGGTTCAACTGATAAAAAAAAACATTGTTGCAGTTGCTAGCAAGTGGGATTTGCTACAGCTCAAAGAATTACACAGAAATGGAATGAATATAAAATGAAAAAAAAAACTTGAGGAAATGGAAAGCCGGTAAATGTGCTATCAACTGGAATTTCTATTGAATTTTGTCATACATTTTCCAGGAAATTGAATATTAATGTGATGTGTGATCGTTGTAATTATTACGAAATCTTTTCAGATTGCCAAAACTCTACATTGTTAACTCCAGCCGGGTCAAAGGTACTTTTGAGGTGGACAGTCAAAGTACCTAACATTATTTGGGACTTTTATATGACGGCTAGCCATTTTATATTGCCAGTAGAAGACAGAGATAGCTTGTGACAAAATTTTCGATCCATAAGCCGAGCTTAAACAAAATTTCCAGTCGCGTCGGTGTTTTGCGCAGTTTTTCCAATTTGAAAGACCATGTTCGGCAATATTGTCTTCCACTTAATAGAGACATTCAGCATAAAAACGCGTAACGATTTGCATGTCAGATAGCTTTAAAATATAGAACAATGGATAAATTCTTATATATGGTATATACCAAAAAGTGGACCGATATAAATAATTTATGCAAACTATGGAGTTACAACCAATTCCTTTGAAAATCAGACCAAAATTCACAGAAACCCTAATAATGAAAGTTACCGTTATTTGTGGGCAATCGTGAAACTTAGGCCAAATATTTTTAATTTTTAGTAGGAAGATTTTCTACACAATGAGAATACAAAATAGAAAACTACAACCAATTGGGGTGAAACACATGTACAAAATATTACCGTTGTATGGGGATAGTCTAAAAAATGGGCTAATGAGGTATACTCGGACCAACTGTGGAACGTGAAAACTACAACTTCGAGAGAGTGAACGTTTTTAAATTCCTGGGTACCGCCATAAACAAACTAATAACATCATCTTTGAAGTCCAACAAAAGGCCAACACTATGTCCAACTCTACATGACGCTCATATTACCCATGCTGGATCTGAAGCATGGGTACTTGCAGATGATGAGGCTGCTCTTGGAGTGTTTTGGGAGAAAATTTCTCCGGTAAATCTATGGGCCGATCTACGTTGACGGTGAATATCGTCGTCGAATGAACCATTAGCTATACAATTTCTTCTCGGACATCGTCATGGCGGATCGAACTGCAGCGACTACGTTGGCTAGGTCTTCTTGTGACAATGGATGAGGATTCCCCCACTCAAAATACATATAAAAGCGAGCCAAGTGATGGTTCACGCAGAAGGAGAAAACCACGAATCCGATGGAAAGATCTAGTAGAAGACAACATCTCGGAACATTGTCATTTTAATTTGGATGCGCACAAGACCGACCTCGTGCCCATCAGCGTTGTACGGTTTGCAGTCAGGGTCCCGACTGTATTAGAACGGAGCCCTGTTGATACCTGGGAGCCTCAACAAGTTTATTCAGGCTTAGCTGCCAAGTCCTTGCCATGGTAAGATGGAGCCGAATTTTGGCTGCCTTGGCACGCTTATTCTTGAACTTTACAAGGTCAGATCTCAATGAACCCCCACAAGTGTTGACGACCCAAACTATTCCCCTGGACCTTTCTTTTGCCTCATGCCCCACTCTCGACGCGGTGAACGAAAGCCTGAAAGGCAGTCGGATCTTCTCCTCAACCTATTAGTATTCGATTTTGTGATTTGAAATTTTCAGCAATTTGTCAATATTTTGACCTCAAGATAAGTATGGGTTATATATTGATCAGGTGATAGCTTAATACGTCATAGCCTTGTGATTTCCAAATCTGGGCAATATATTTCATTTGGTTCATAGGAATATCTTGCATTTAGATTTACAAATGGTCAATTTTTAATTGTATTTTTAATTGTGCCACAATACTAATGATATTTTGTGGTTTCACGTCCATACTTAAAGCCACAATTTAAAGTAGGTTATATTGGAATAAATCTAGAAAAAATTAAATTTTATATTTTTACTAAGTTATAGTATTATACAGTGACGCAAAATATTACGTTTAAATTGACTTGACATGTATTGTTTTTCTAGAAATGAGATACTAGCATCTCGTATTCTTAAAACAATTTCCATTAATTAATATTTATTTGTATTTTATAATCAAATTTTATCAACTTTTTTCTTTGTTCCCTCCATTACAAAATGCAAGTTCTTGTTTGTAACAATGGCATCTTTAATGAATGACATTTAGCCTCTCTCTCTCTCACTCGTCATTGCGGTATTACACTAAGCAGTAACGATTACTGTCAGTCATGTAACTACGATTGCACGCTGAGATCAAATTATTTATTTCATTTGTAATGACTGGTTCTCTTGGCGCCCTCTCTCTCTTTCACTTAGTTGATTTTTGCCTTATTAACTGACATATGCAGTTAAGTTTTTTTATTTTTATTTTCTGTTTATTTTGTATGGTTATTATTATTGTTTTTTGCTCCTTCATTTTTTCCAAGCTTAATATTTGGTATTTGTTGTTATTTCTCCTTGTTTTATTCGTCGTCGTTTTCTCTAGAGTAGAACACCAAATAGATGACGCATCGTTTTGACGTTTTCTACTACTAATAAAAATCAAACACAGCGGAACAAATATATACACAGAGGGAGAATAATAAGAGAGGAAGGTGGGCTGTCAGTCGTTTATAATTTTATCAGCTGTTTCTTGATTATTCCATTTAACATTTAACACGCATTTAATATTGTGTTGTATTTTGTTTAGTTCTGCAAAGTGACAAATTCTGCTGCTTCTGCTGGTAGACAAAAGAAAATCATAAGTAAATAAAAGTATAGAAAATAAGAGATAAAACAAGAAAAACAAGTGGATTTTCTTTTAATACGTCACGAATTTTGTTTTTGTCGTTTTTTTTTTAAACAAAGTGAAAGTTTAATTTTGGTTTGCTTTTTGCCCTCGGCTTTGTTGGTGGTGTCGTTGACAAGTGAGTGACTGTGTGTGTGTGCATCTTCCCTAACCATATTTAAATTGAATACTGTGTGTTTTTAGTTGTTGTTGTAGGTGTTTAGTTTTTTTTACAAATAAAAGCGGTATGTCAATCCTCCTCCCTATTTTTTATATTTGTTATTATATAGACTTTATATTATAGGGGCAGAGGAATGGGGAGGCAATTAATGTAAACTATATTCCCGGTTATTTTTCTTCTTTTTTATAGATGACAACTAAATTGTTGTTCCCATTATGTGTCAAGTGCATATTGAGTGCAGTGACTGTTTTTATACCACGTCCGTCTACCTCCTTCTTCCTCCACATCCATATATTCATTGCTTTTTAACTTTAGCTTTTATTGTGCAATATTGTTTGTTGTTATGGTGGTGTTAGTTTGTTGTTTTATTTGCCATTGTAGTTGTTGTTTTTTCACTTAACTTTGCATTATTGATTTGCTAAATAAGCTAGGGTATCTGATTTCAAATATGCAATATGCTTCGGAAAACTAATAATGGAAACTTGTATTGGCTGGTCTTTTGTTTTCAAAATTATTTGTGAGAATTTATTTTTGCGAGAAAAAAATTGTGATCCCATGAAACGAAAATTGTATTTCTTTTATTTTTCATCTCCGATTTTTATTACATTTTGTTTTCTTATCTCATTATTTTTTTCTACTTTGTTCTCAAATTAAGCTTTGTTTTTTTCTGTATTTTCTGTCATGGAGATCACATGATATTCCCACTGTGGTGTTTACATTCTAAAACCAGTAAGGAAAGTAGTAAAGTCGGACGGGGCCGACTATATGATACCCTTCACCACTATGGGTATATTAAACAGGACTATTAGCATGAAATTGGATGAAATAAAATATGTGATATTTATCTAAATGTTAATCTACGTAGATCTATCCATAAAGTATGTAAATCGACTTCAAACAAATATAAATGGGTCATCCGTTGGGCTATGTCTGTACTTCTAGAAAACGCAACTACATAATTCTATGCTCAATTTTGTACGTTGTGCAAAATTTGATGTCAAACTGACTAACATGAGGAGTTTGATGCCCAATTTACTTGAAATCGGGCGAAAATATATATGGAAGCTCTATCCAAATATTAAGCGATTTCAAACAAACTAGTGACAGGATAGGTTATACTAATTTCAGAACGTTTTGTTCCTATTGGTTCTTGGTGCGTCAATTACTTAAAATCAATCTATAATAAAAGGGAGCTATATCTAAATCTGGACCGATTTTCACGAAACAACGCAGACATCACTCTAGGCTCAATTCAGTACGTTATGCCAAATTTTGTGCAAAACGAAAGATATATAGGGACTTTGGTGCAACATTTACATGAAATCGGACGAAACTATATGTGGGAGCTATATAGAAATCTGGACTGATTTTCTTGAAACTTGGCAGACATCATTCTAGACTCAATTCAGTACGTTATGCCAAATTTCGTGCAAATCGAAGGATATATAGGGATTTTTGGTGCACCATTTACATAAAATCGGACGAAACTATATATGGGAGCTATATGTAAATCTTGACCTATTTTCACGAAACTTGGCAGACATCATTCTAGGCCTAAATGATTAGGCTGTACCAAATTTCGTGCAAATCAAAAGATATATAGGGACTTTGGGGCACCATTTACATGAAATCGGACGAAACTATATATGGAAGATATATCTAAATCTGGACCGATTTTCTCGAAACTTGGCAGACATCATTCTGGGCTCAAATAAGTACGTTATGCCAAATTTCATGCAAATCGAAGGAAATATAGGGACATTGGTGCACCATTTACATGTAATCGGACGAAGCTATATATGGGAGCTATATCTAAATCTGGACCGATTTTGTCGAAACTTGGCAGACATCATTCTAGCCTCAGTTCAGTACGTTATACCAAATTTCGTGGAAATCGAAAGATATATAAGAACATTAGGGCACCATTTACATGAAATCAGACGAAACTATATATGGGAGCTATATCTAAATCTGGACCGATTTTCTCGAAACTTGGCAGACATCATTCTGGGCTCAATTAAGTACGTTATGCCAAATTTCGTGCAAATCGAAGGATATATAGGGGCTTTGGTGCACCATTTACATGTAATCGGACGAAGCTATATATGGGAGCTATATCTAAATCTGGACCGATTTTCACGAAACTTGGCAGACGTCATACTAGGCTCAATTCAGTACGTTATGCCAAATTTCGTGCAAATCGAAAGATGTATAAGAACATTAGGGCACCATTTACATGAAATCGGACGAAACTATATATGGGAGCTATATCTAAATCTGGACCGATTTTCACGAAAATTGGCAGATATCACTCTAGGCTTAATTCAGTACGTTATGCCAAATTTCGTGCAAATCAAAAGATATATAGATATATAGATATATCAATCTATAATAAAATGGAGCTATATCTAAATCTGGACCGATTTTCACGAAACAAGGCAGACATCACTCTAGGCTCAATTCAGTACGTTATGCCAAATTTCGTGCAAATCGAAAGATATATAGCGACTTTGGTGAACCATTTACATGAAATCGGACGAAACTATATGTTGGAGCTATATAGAAATATGGACCGATTTTATCGAAACTTGGCAGACATCACTCTAGGCTCAATTCAGTACGTTGTGCAAAATTTCGGGCAAATCGAAAGATATATATGGATGTTGGCGCACAATTTACATGAAATCGGACGAAACTATATATGGGAGCTATATCTAAATCTGGACTGATTTTCACGAAACTTGGCAGACATAACTCTAGGCTCAATTCAGTACGTTATGCCAAATTTCGTGCAAATCGAAAGATATATATGGATTTTGGTCGCAATATACATGAAATCGGACGAAACTATATATGGTAGCTATATCTAAATCTTGGCCGATTTTCACGGAGCTTGGCAGACATCATTCTAGACCTAAATGATTAGGCTGTACCAAATTTCGTGCTAATCGAAAGATATATAGGGACTTTGGGGCCCCATTTACATTAAATCGGACGAAACTATATATGTGAGCTATATCTAAATCGGGACCGATTTTCATGAAACTTGGCAGACATCATTCTAGGCCCAATTAAGTACGTTATGCCAAATTTCGTGCAAATCGAAGGATATATAGGGACTTTGGGGCACCATTTACATGAAATCGGACGAAACTATATATGGGAGCTATATCTAAATCTGGACCGATTTTCTTGAAACTGGGCAGACACCATTCTAGACTCAATTCAGTACGTTATGACAAATTTCGGGCAAATCGAAAGATATATATGGATGTTGGCGCACAATTTACATGAAATCGGACGAAACTATATATGGGAGCTATATCTTAATCTGGACTGATTTTCACGAAACTTGGCAGACATAACTCTAGGCTCAATTCAGTACGTTATGCCAAATTTCGTGCAAATCGAAAGATATATAGCGACTTTGGTGAACCATTTACATGAAATCGGACGAAACTATATGTTGGAGCTATATAGAAATATGGACCGATTTTATCGAAACTTGGCAGACATCACTCTAGGCTCAATTCAGTACGTTGTGCAAAATTTCGGGCAAATCGAAAGATATATATGGATGTTGGCGCACAATTTACATGAAATCGGACGAAACTATATATGGGAGCTATATCTAAATCTGGACTGATTTTCACGAAACTTGGCAGACATAACTCTAGGCTCAATTCAGTACGTTATGCCAAATTTCGTGCAAATCGAAAGATATATATGGATTTTGGTCGCAATATACATGAAATCGGACGAAACTATATATGGTAGCTATATCTAAATCTTGGCCGATTTTCACGGAGCTTGGCAGACATCATTCTAGACCTAAATGATTAGGCTGTACCAAATTTCGTGCTAATCGAAAGATATATAGGGACTTTGGGGCCCCATTTACATTAAATCGGACGAAACTATATATGTGAGCTATATCTAAATCGGGACCGATTTTCATGAAACTTGGCAGACATCATTCTAGGCCCAATTAAGTACGTTATGCCAAATTTCGTGCAAATCGAAGGATATATAGGATTCCCATTCGAGTGTTAATCATGCATGATAGTAACGTTTCTATACCAAATAATGAGCGGATAAACAAATACACAAACTGTTGTTACAGAATCTGGACAACCAAAAAATTTTTTAGAAATTTAAAAAAAAAAAAAAATTCCAATGTCCAAAAACTTAATTTTTCTGTGAAATTTTGGATGTGTTGGCATTTGTGTTGATTTCGAATATTCGAATGTGCTAAAATTTCAATGAACTGAATAGCCAATTAAAGGTATTTAACACACGAGCTCGTGTTTGAAGTTAGAATAATGTGATTTCAAAAAATATCAATCTTTTACACCCGTAAAGCTGTTCAGGCTGATTATAACTGGAAGATGTTTTCAATGCACAAGCTCATCCAAAGCATTTGGTTCTGATCGAGAGTACTCAACCAGAACAGGCAGTGAGACAAAACAGTTATGGTTGCTCTTGACTTAACAAAGTTTTCAACAATGTTTGGAATGTTGGATCGGCGTCTGTACATATAATTGTACAGACGCTGATCGTATGTGAAATTCAGATATGTGGGTAATATATCCACAATTCTTTAATCCCTACCTCCCTAGCATACGACTTTCTTATGGCTTAGAGATTATAATGTACTGATTGTACCCTTATGGCGTCTGAGGCAATTGAAGACATATGCGATAGGTCGACACCTCAACTATATTCGTTTTTTTCCTCCGATGTATTGTTTACCATACTGTTTAGATCAATGGGAGTATAATTCCGACCACTAATAAACTTTGGAGTGCTGATATTTGATATACTTTATGGATAGATTTCGCCTAACTGGTGGTTTGTCAGCCAGGCTAAAATCAATGTCTCCATTTGTATCACCTGGACTCCAACTGGAGTCATTCTGTTTGCGCCACCTCGAAATATTCCCCTTAGACCCCATATACTTGATCAGTTTAAAATGCTATGTCGATGTAGCCATGTCCGTCTGTCAGCCCGTCTGTTGAGAGTTTTGAAATTTTGTTCATAAACTACTACTACTCCTACGATGTTTGGTATTGAAAATAAGATATATCGGTCCAATGTGTAGGGTAGCCGCCATGTAAAGGTACCTCCCAAATTTCGATATTTAAGAGGACTCCCCCCCATTCTCGGTGTCAATTTTTTTATTTAATTCGAATCTACTCTAATTCTAGAATTTCCCTACAAAATTTCAGGAACTCTTGAAAATCTCAAGAACTCTTGAATATATAGCCGATTTATTGTGTCAGCATCAAGGGACGGCAAGAGTGATTCTCAAACTTTAAACGCATTTTTCTCGAAGCGAATGGCGGGCACGATAACTCGAAAACTAATAATCCAATCGGTCCCAAATTTTGACACGTTTCTCTGGGAGTGTATAGCTCTCGTATGAACAAGGATAAAGCCAATCGGAGAAGATCTCCTTTATGTTTTTACCTAGTTTGTAGTAAAAAATAGGCGATTTTCCAAAAAAAGGGAGGGTGAACTCATTTTTACCAAATTAGATTTAGCAAATGACGTTATAAACGCGATCAATGTTGACTTAAATTTCGGGTTAATCCCATATGACTTCCAAGTTTCCGTATTCACCACACTGTGGTACAGGGTAGATATGTCTTTGTGCATATGTTTGTTTGTAACAGGCAAAAAGAAATGAGACAGACACATGCTTCCTTTTGAGAATATGCATAGAATCACTTTCTAAGTCGATTTCTGCATGTCCGCCCGTTTGTCTGTCTGTCTATCCATGTTAAATTGTAAACCAAGTATCGGTCGCATTTATGATCCGAATTGGATGAAATTTGGCATAGGTCACTGGGAAAATTCGGTTCATCTTTCGATATAGCTCCCACATATATTTTCGTGCGATTAAATATAAACGGTGCACCAAAGTCCCTATATATCTTTCGATTTGTCTAGAATGATGTGTGGTAAGTTTCGTCAAAATCGTTTCGGATTTCGATATAGCTCACATATATATTTTCGTTCGATTTAATGTAAATTGTGCACCAAAGTTCATCATCATCCGATTTGCACGAAATTTGGCATAGTGGACTGAATTAAGTCTAGCATGATGTGTGTTAAGTTTCGTGAAATTCGGTTCAGATTTCAATATAGCTCCCGGCGACTTTAATCTATATTTTATAAATTTATTTATAAAACATTTGCAAATAAATAAATATATTTTTGTCCTATTTAAAGTAATTGGTACACTAAAGTCCCTATATATCTTTTGATTTGCACGAAATTTGTCATATCGTAATGAATTGAGTCTTCAATAATGTGTTGTAAGTTTCGTAAAAATCGGTTCAAATTGAGATATAGTTCCCATATATATTTTAGTCCGATTTTAGGTAAATGTTTGTCCAATTGACAAGAAATTTTGCACAATATATAAAATTCAGATTAGAATGATATTATTATTGCGTTTTTTTTAATTGATGCAGATGCAGACATAGCTCCCATATATATTTCGAACGGCAATCGATTCTGAATGAAATTCAATTTAGCGTATGTGGCAGAATCGCAAGTATATGGGTTTATGTTAGTCGGTCCACATATAGATAAAGGTCACATATTTAAACTCGTTCAATTTCATGTCAATAGTCCTTCAAAAAAGCGAGGTATGTTAGGATACATCTCTTGAATATACCCAAAGTGGTGAAGGGTATCATATAGTCGGCCCAGTCCGATCTTCCTAAGATCTTCATATTTTTGCCAATTATGGTCGCTTTATTTACCACTATCGCACCACCTTTTTATTCAGAAAAGTTCAATATCTGTCAAAGATATACTTTTCCGAAAAAAAAATCTGAACTTTATTTGATATCGCCTATCATCAGCTCTTGCCCATCGTTATCGAGGATTTCAATTAAATTTCTGTTTCTCAATTTCTGTATTTTAATTAAGTTTTAGATGCAGATTGTCCTCCACTCCATATTGCAATCTATGCAGAAAAAGTGCATCCACATTCGAAGAAGACGATGCTGGTAAAAATATTTGCCTTTTTAAATTATGAGTTTATTAACTTTGCAATTTTGTTGTTGTTGAAAGGAATGAAGTAAACATGTATCAAATAACAATGGCGGTCAGTTACTACCGCCTACACAGTGGTCAGGCCACAAAAAAAACCTTCAAACGAATTTGTTGCAATATGGGAAGTTTGAAAAATAGTGACCAGGCATGCATGGATATTCATTACTAACACGCACACATACACTTTGCCATATTATTTTAAAATATTTTGTTAATGATATGGTCATTTAAATTTCCATTTATTTTGTGCATGATAAACGAAATGAAGCGGGAAAATGTCTACAGAAAAAAAAACAAAACAAACAAAAAAAGGAAGGCGGTATATCCAATGACAAATACGCAGCTGGTTTTTAATAGGACGCCCAACTCATTTCCCTCCCTTCCATTAGGTCGGCTCCACTTTACTTCCATGGGCATTCTTTGCTATCAATTGTGGAGACAAGTGTTAATTTAATTGTTAGGGGGGAAATACTATGGTGGTGTCGGCGGTGCACGATGGTGACAGACAGCATTTATATGAAAGAGAAACTAACTCACATTTGAGTACTCGCCGCTTCTCCAATCGTTCGTCGTTCGTACATTATTCGTTCATTCATTTGTTCTTACGTATGAACTTGAAAATGAATTCTGAAAATATGTAAAGAGTTTTTGTTGTTGTGTGTGTGTTTTTTGTTCATTTATATCAAATGGAGAAATCGCATAATAATTTTATTAATTGTGAACACACAAGTGATGCGAGGGAGGAAGTAATTGTATTTAATTATTTTTTGTTTTTTTTCTGTTGTTTGTTTTCTTCTTTTCTTTTATTGTTTGTGTACGTCGTAGTCGTTTACATACCCACCGAGGGTATAAATTTCTCAGATGTTTTTGTATTGTTTTTTGCCTTTCTTTATTTTATTCAAGATATACCGATTTTTTATAGTCCTTTGTTCTATGAACGGATTATTTGCAATAATTGTGAACGTGATAAACTTTAAATGTGGAAATTTCAGCAATATGTGTTAGGAAAAAAATATTACTTAAATTGAAATTTTTCCCTAGTCTATTTCACATAATATGGCTAGCAATCATAAAAGTAATAAAACCGTAGATATACATTTAAAATACCTATACGGAGCGCTATGCTATAGAGAATTAGGGCAAGTTTAAAACGGCATACAAAACTTTTTTTGGAGAAGTTGGAATAATACTTCTTATACTAATGCTAAACTATAGTAACATCCGTTGGAAATTCCGCTTATGATTATCATATAAGCTACAGTTAGACCTTTATGGAATTAGACCTACAGCTAATTCGTTAGAAAATGTGCCCAAAAACTGAATAATGGATGTTACGCATACGGGGAGCAGAGTTGAATGCTAACGGACGCGTCCAAAGGTAATGAAATATAAATAAATAGTCGCGGAAAATCTGCGGGTCCTGGGGAAAAGTCTCAGGGCTTAGACGAGAATGGCGCCACCAAATAATTAATTCTCAGGTTATTGGTCACTTTCTTCCTATTTTGCCTTTCTAACGATAGGGTTTGCAGGACCGGATTATTCGAAGGGAGAGTTGTTGTTACCTGGGCGCCTTCTTCAAAAAAATTAACAAATTATTTTAGAATGCGATTTTTCAACTGATGTTTTTGTAGCTGCCTTGGCAGTCGCTGTACTGAATTTAATTTTGTCAGCAGTATATTTTTGTTGACCCCCTGCCACCATACAAGGCAATCATATGGAAGAATGGGGAGAACGGCCGTTACATACAGCCAGTGTATGATCTCTGGTTTTAGTCCTCAGCTCTCACGTATGGAGTTATTGCAAGAGTGGAGTGCTATCAGTCCTTTCTTAGAGGGTTCCTCAACATTCCTATTCCACGTTAATTTGTGGTCAAGGATTGTACCAAGGTATTTTGCTTCTTCAGAAAGGGATAGGGTCACTCCTCCCAAAGATGGCAAGCGGAAATTTGGAATCTTACGTTTCCTAGTGGGGTTTTCACCAAGACCCTTGGAGTGTACCCAGTTGGACAGAGGACGCCCTCCATAATATCTGAAATTGTCATTAGAAATTTTCCACCAACCAGCAAGACTACATCATCGTCATAGGCTACAACCTTTATTTTAAGATGATCGAATTTTAGCAGTATTTCATTTATCACCAGCCACAGAAGGGGACATATTACTCCTCCCTTTGGTGTGCCTCTGTTGACAGATGACTGAGGATGAGTTGATAATTCTGCTTTCCAGCATTCTATCAATCCAGTCCGTTAGAAGTGAGGGGATATCTGAGCTTACGAGAGCTTCTAGCTTCATATTGTTGCAAGCTCCCTCAATATCGAGTAACGCTGCCAAGGTGGTGTAGCCAGTAGACTCCATATTCTTCTAAATGCGTCCAACCACCTCTGGCTGTATCCACTGATTTGCCTTTGACGTATGCATGCTGGGAGTTGTTAAGTTTGATTTGATCAATAGTTTTTCTAATTTCTTCGGTTCTAAGCGTGCCCGGTGAATATATCGATATATTGCTAACGGAATGACAAAAACATATATGTAATTCACTTAGAAATACTTGGTGACAAAAAATTACATTTAATAAAAACTGGACCTTGACTAATTTTTCTGAATTTTCAAATGAAATCGTAACAAACTATATTCTTTGAAACAGTGGAACAAAAGAGGATTCACATTTTTTATACCTCTTTTTTCATCTCCACCTATTGTGTTCCGTTTTCTTTCACCTATGATAAAGAACACACTTTTTCTCAGATTATAAACAATTTTTTATACAAGTGTTTGTGTTTGTTTACTTTTCAATTAGTATCATTCATTCATTTTTTGTTTTGTTTATTTATTGTTTTATTTTTAACGTACAATACGACGTAGAATACTGGAAGGGAGAGAGTCGTGGTCGAGAAGGTGATCTGTGTGAAATACCTGTTGCTTTTGTGTGGTTAACCTTAAAAACAAAATATTTACTACGTTATTTTTATGATCGGTATTTCTGATTTGCACGCCTCGTATATTTCTCTTGGGAATATTCTTCTGATATTATAATGTGGTTAGCACAAGAAAATATTTAATGTAATTGGGTTGGTATGTCGTTTAAGTATTGTCATATGGCCTATTCACAAAAAAAGCTTGAAATCCTCTCAATCACCAAATTAAAGTTTGTTAGTCTCGAAATTTCGTCAAACTTTGCTAGTGGCCGAACTTTGGCCTTATCGAAAAAAACTGGCTGTAGTCCTCTGACATGCAATTTAGGGAAATATTTTCCAGGTATTTAAAATAAATTGTGGATCAAAGGGTTATCCATCATAGAGTGGCCTTTTTGCCCTTTATGATTTGTCTACTCATTGAATCGGATCTTCGGTGTAGAATGTTTGTCGAGCTCAAAGTTTTATTGGACAAGTGACCGAATATCTGGCCACAGACCGCAGATTTGGGAGGGAGATCCTCTCCATCTGGAGCTCACAATTGAGAGCGTGCGGGTAAATTCTATCGAATTTCCTTACGAATATCATCTTGCCCTTGATGAGGTGAACCTCCCTCTCCCCACGAATTTGCGAAGATACGAAACCGCACGCTTGTAATGCTTCGCATAGATACTTCTCGGCCGTTTCCATCCTTTGAGCCGCTTTTCGTTGCTGGGGTTTCGATAAATTCCCCATCGTAAGACATCGCCTTTTGTCGCCCTTTTTCTTTGAAGTTTATTGTCGGCAAATGCAGACACAGGACCTGTTTGATTCAGACTTTAATTCGGTCGGCTACAACAATTCCCCTGTGGCCGGAATCACCGTGGTGTCCTGCATCAGTCAGGGTAAGATTTAGTAGCAGTTCCTCCGGAAGCGTATTCCACATTGCTCTTTCTGTACAATCCAGTCAAACTGGTTGAGGATTTCCCTACTCTGCTCCTCTAAACTATCGCGGATAGCGTTAGGTTGTCTCCTCCCACAACTACAGTCCTGTCAGTCATAGACTGATGTGCATCAGTCGTAACTTGCTCGTTTACAAATTGAATTACCGGTTCGTTAACGTTATTCGGGCTTGAAATTGATGCGCTTGTAGCAGATACAGCTGCAGGTTCCAAGGTATCCACACCTAGAGCAACCGGATCACGGATCCCTAAGGTTTCCACGAAGTGCGGAGAAAAGTTGATTTAAGGTCAGTTTCACCATGCACATCATTGAGACCACCTTCCCATCCGCCACCCGAGAAGACACGCCTAAGCGCTACCAACACCGTTCTATGGCACTTTCGATTCTGGTTAGGTCCTCGACTTATATTTGAGGATATCCTGTGCAACGCCGTTGTTGATGAATCGCAACTGCATAGGTTTCGCTAATCCTGAGGTTATTAAAATTCGACTCCACAGAAAGTGCTTTTGGTGAGGGATTGAGGTCGACCATGGCACAGCCTCTTACCATGGCAAGGACTTGGCAACTAAGCCAGAATAAACTTGTTGAGGTTTCCAGAAATCAATAAGGCTCCGTTGTAATACAGTCGGGACCCTGGAAACCATAGAACACTAATATGCACGAGAACGCATGACACCCCAGAGTTAAGGGATTCGCTTTAAGAGTTAACCCCTAACGCTGGGTGTCATTTGTCATTATTTGTTATTCACAGCTACCCTTGTGGACGCGTCCGTCAGCATTCAGCTTTTCTCCCCGAAGGCGGAGTAATTTGAGTTATTGAAGTTTTGTGCAATGATATCAGCCTTTAACGTGAAATTTTTCATTCAGTGTTGAATTGTTTTTTATACAGATAAAACAATATTCAGTAAGGTAGAGCTTTTTAAGAATATTTATGACGCGTTTTTTCAGATGGTAATGGGTTATGACATTGTGTATTTTATCAAATTTTCGCTCAGTTAGACTAGATTATTTCTTCCTTGTAAAACTAGACTTGAAACTTGAAATCATGAAAAGTTATTCAATATTTGTTATATACTTTTTTGCATTCATATTAATTTCGAGAAATAAATATGAGTTCAATATTCACAAACTGGTCATTCGCCCCCTTTATTGATAATAAGTTCCCATTTACAACATAAACAAAATCCAAAAAGAAATACGCCCCTTTGTCAAACAGCAAAAAATATGAAAAAAGAACATAAAATTTTTGATAACATTCGTTTTCACTGTCGAAACCAAAAACCCCATACTAAAACCCGAAGGTTAGATAATGGTCATTATCTTTGCATATTAATCTAACGGTTCTCTAACTTCCTAAATGTGTCTCTATTAACAGTTATGATGGTGGTCAATATCACCATATCTTGAATCATGATTTTTTTGAATACCTTTTTTCCACCAACATCCGCCCCGCCGCTACTGTAAATTGCAAAGACACTCTTATGATTCACCGCACAGAAACAAAAACAATTTCAATGCGACAGTTGTGTGTGTGTTTGAAAGCAACAAAAAAAATTGTCCACAAAATGGATTTTAGTTCTAAATATGTACAAAATAATCACAATCGCCACAAAATACAAAAAAACGAAAAAAAACACAGCTAGATAAGATTGCGACCCGGCAGTCAGTCACACATACATGACATGAGAACACTGGCAACAACATCAAATAAGATATGAAAATCTTAACAACCAAACTAATGACGCAGCTTAGATACAAAAACCGACGACACACTTGTTCAAAGTAAAAAAAAAACAAATTCCAACGAAAAGCTTTTTCCAAACATATTTAGCAGTTAGTGAAATTGTAGTCGACTGAGAAGTGGTTGTGGAGGGTGTGTGGTGAATCGAGGGTATTGTTGTGGTACCTTAAGTCGAGCTCTGAGTCCAATGTAAAAATGTGTGATTGAATTAAGTTTTTTTGTTGGTTTATCTGGCCTAATTCAGATTCTATATGGGCATTGTTTTTGGAATTTATTTGCAACAGGTTTTCACGTTTGTGGCCTTATGAAGCTGTGAATTTTTCTGAATGGGAAGAATATCTTGATCTCGAAGCCCAAATGTTCATGCTTAAAATATTTTTTTTTGGAGGCTGATATATATACATAATCAATATTAATTCGTGTTTTAAAATAGTCAACATACAAAAGCCCCGCTCCATTGTCTAAAATTTAGAGGCTTTGTCCGCATTTTGGGTTATTGGAGGGTGAAAAACATATTGGAGGAAAAACTTCGATATTAGTTTTCCATGTTTTGACATAGAATTCAAAAGACCACGCTACGTTATTCGAATTTTGAAGACTTTAGTCCCAAATATTCAACAGGTTCCAGTATAATAAAGCCCCTTATGTTTTTGATACTTTCACAGCCTCCCTCGTGGGTCATAGATATGCAAATCGTGTCTATTGCTCTCTGGTTTTTTAATCGAACTTGGAATTATTTTTTTTCCAGTTAGCTAGGGTCAACAACGTCGTAATACAGTTTTGTCAATCTTTTTTGACTGGATGATGGCACTTAAGTCCATAGTTTCCATAGCGTCTTCTTCACCCGTCAAGGGGAAGTAAGGCTGAACGCTATCGGACGCGTCCACAAATTGCGTATATTAGAAAGCCGAATAAAATAAATTAAGAGACCGATCTCCCTAACACAATACCAGATCATTCCGTCTAAGACATGTGAGCTTCCCATTTAATTAGGGAAAGGGGACTTTCCGTCATAGCCAATTCCAAATTATCCTTGAGATTATTCCCTGTCAACTAACGATGATTATACACTCAGCCTTATGGCTAATGACCCCATGTTTCTTTGGACCAAATCAGTTTCAGACAATTTGGAGTCGAATTACAAATGCCCGCCCGGCTGGTACGCGCGATAACTCTCGAAGGGAGTATCCGATTTCATCCAAACTTTGCATACCGTTATATTTCTACCAAACTTAGTTCAAGTTCGATCGGTCCACTCCTTCTGGTACCACCCCCACACAATGGTCAAAATTGTGCGAATTATTAATTTTATAATATCATGCAAACTATCCGATTTGAACCAGTCTTTGCACAGACTATTATCTTTAACTCCGAAGATGTGACCCATTGGTCCACTCCTTCTGGTACCTCACCCACAAATGGGCAACATTTTCAATATTTATAAATCCAATATTATGCAAATGGAGTGGCCGATTATAGCCAAACATTGCACAACCTATTATCTTTACCAAACCTATATCAACTTCGAAGATGTGACCCATTGCTCCCCTCTTTCTGGTACCTCCCCCACAAAGCGTCAACATTTTATATATTTATAAATCCAATATCTGGAGAATGAGATGTCCGATTTGAATCAAACTTTGCACAACGTTGCCAAGCATTAAGATGGGACCCATTGGTCCACTCCATCATCGAATACCTCCCTCGCATATGGTCAACGTTTTCAATATTTATAAATACAATAGCAGAAGAATTGACTATCCAATTTGAACCAAACTTTGCACAACCTTTTATCTTTACTAAGTCCAGAATAAGTCAGAAGGTAGGACCCGTTGGTGCTCTATTTCTGGTACCTCCACATTTTATAAACTTGTAAATTTAATTTGAAGCGAATTGAATAACCGATTTGATCAACCTTGATTTTCAAATGTTAAACAGTGTCCGAAAATCTGTGAACAATTAAAAAAGACAGACCCGCCAAACGAACTTTTGGTGTGTATTAAAATATTCTTAACAAATGGTGGGGTACTTCATATGGTGACTGTGACATTTAGTTGCGTATATGAAAAAAAAAACAAAATAAGCGGGGCCTTTGGGTGGGAGCGATGTAAAAATAAATCATGAACATAAATTGGAAACTTTCTTTAAATAAGTTTTTTTCATTTGTCCGGAATGCAGAATACCAAATTATAGCCACTTCATAGTACCAAAAATGTGTTAACTCCCACTTTATGTGGGGGTTATATGAAAAGATGGATCTACATCGAAAATGTTCGGCAAACATATTTTTTTACATTACTGCCACTTTGGTGTAAAAAAGGTTCTTAAACATTAAAAGTACGCATAAATATATGCTACCCTAGGTTAGGTTAGGATAGGTTGAAAAACGTGCCTTATGTCATCAAAACACCGAATAATGGAGGTATCGCTCTATGAGTTCTACTGCGAAACATGGACCCATATTGATAATTTGCGGTACGTAGATTTTTGATCCAATGAGAACAACCGTTTTCGGCTGTAAAACGGTTGCACCCAGCGAGAACGAAACATACAAATTACAGCAAATGTGGCTGGAAAACTTGCCCAAAGCTTGAAAATATCGAATACCGTTATATGTAGTTACCCTAAAAAAGACCGATATATCCCATTTTCAATACCAAACATTCCAGAAGTAGTAGTAATTCAAAGACGGACATGGCTAAATCGACATAGAATTTTATTCTGATTAAGAATAAATTGGGTCTCAGGTTAACATACACTTACTCCACCTTGTGTGTATACAGGAATGCAGATGCATTATTTGCATAAGCAAAACTCTCTCTATATTTTTTTAGTACTTTATAGCTTTTTTTAAACAAAATTTAGCATTTTTTATGAACAAAGTTTTGGCAACACTGCTCGCCACCCATCGGTGCTGAAGTACGTGAGCTGCCCAGAAAACCAGATTGGTTTTATCCCAATTTCGTTTCCAAGCCTACTCAACTTACTCTACAGTGCCAACAGTGCGGAGGTAGGTAAGGGCGTGTCTTGGCCATTCGAAAGGAGAGCCCGTAAGAAAGATTCTTTGAGGCTTTCTTCAGAGCCATAAAACATCACATCCAATTCAGAACCAGGATTATGACTGTAAAATAGTTGATGGACAAATCTCAAAGGTTCACAAAAAATTTTTGTGGACCCCTGCCTTAGCATTATAGAAGAACTTCCAGCCACGCAAGGGCAGATTTCCTTTTTTGAAGATAGAACAATTTCGTATGAATACTGTACACGAAACCATACACATTCATAGTAGCAAATTCCTATTGGAAACAAATTCATTCCACCATGTCTAACACAAGCTTGAAATGTCTCCAGATTCACTATGGACGCGGTCGATATAGGCTACAACTTTGGTATACCCTTCACCACACTGTGGTACAGAGTATTATGACATGATGTATATTTGTGTAACAGGTAAAAGGAATCGAGATAGACCATGAACTCTCCTGATCGTATTATTGACCCTTATTAATGAGATATATTCGGAACTGCTACAATACCAAAAATTACAAATATACATGCAGTTTGCAAGGTAGTTGCCCACGTTTTGCAACTACCCGAGTCTCTACATTCAACATAGATCAACATATCAACATTTCCGATCAATAAAAATCTCTGAATGACACTTACAATAACTCAAATTTTACACATTTTTTGACTTGCCATTTTCTTTGTTTCCATAAAATTTAAAAAGAAATAACATTTAATAAAACAATCCAAGATTTGCGACATAAATTAACATTCAAATCTAATCAGTAATCTTATTTATTTTTTCTCTAATTTTTTTTTTTCAGATTATTCATCAGTTATATTATAACAAAGAAAGTGTGATTAACCGTCCTTCAAGGAATACTTACCACACCAGCATTAATTCATTACATTCGCATACTACTACAACTACTATTCTCTTCTCTCTTCTTTTTTATATATATTTCCTATTAATTAAATATTTCGTTTGAAACAAATAAATATTTGTTTCGATTTCTATAAATATATATAATTTTTCTGCTGTCTGTGTGCATCGACGTGGTGTAGTACATAACCTAACAAAAAAAGTAAAAGTGGTAAACAAATATTTTCTTGTTCCATTCTTCTAACGGCAAGGATACAACGTTAGAATATTTATATAGAAGTTAAGAAATCTCTCAAATCAACAACAACAACAACAAATTCATAAAACAACAATGGCAACAACACCACGTTCTGGCGGCTCTGCTGGCGGCGGTACAGCTCAACGTCCAAATGGTACATCTCAAAGTTGCCAATTTAAATTGGTATTGCTGGGCGAATCGGCTGTGGGCAAATCATCATTGGTGTTACGTTTTGTTAAGGGGCAATTTCATGAATATCAAGAGAGTACGATAGGAGCAGCATTCCTAACACAGACCATCTGTATAGAAGATACAGTGGTGAAATTTGAAATTTGGGATACTGCAGGACAAGAAAGGTAGGCTTTCTTTTTGTTTTGAGCATTTTTGTAACTCGCTAACATTTATTTTATTTTTTCAAATTTACAGATACCACAGCTTAGCTCCCATGTATTACAGAGGTGCGCAGGCCGCTATTGTTGTATATGATATACAAAATCAAGACAGTTTTCAACGTGCAAAAACCTGGGTCAAGGAACTGCATAAACAAGTAAGTCTTTTTGCAAAAAAATATTTATTATCGGTATTAGTAGTCCAAACATCATTACCCCTTTGTATTTGTGGGCGGCTGGTTCACCAACAAACACAACACAGTATTTTGTGTTTATTAGATTATTGTCGTACTTTTCCCACTGATTATCGTCGTATCACCATATTTGCTTTCCTCTTCCTCTCTTTATTGCTATTATTCACCATTGTTGCATTGGTTTATTAAATTTATCAGTTATTTTAACTGAATTGTTTTTTTTTTGTTTTGTGTTTGCCAAGACTGCTGTAATCATAAAGTTCATTGATTCCAATAATTACGAATTGCGCAGAATTTTTGATATTTTAATTTAATTGTTTCTCACTGGCCTTTGCTTTTGTTTTTTTTTTATGAATGGCATTCCATCGTGTACTGCTGGTCATTTATACATGCTACGTTATATTGTATAAAGAAGTTTTGTTGTCAGGGTATTCTATACAAAATCATCGATATGGGGAAAACATGAGTTGGCCATTCAAAATACATAAAATAGATAAGGGTAAATTGCTGCCGGGAGAAAATCAAATACCAAACTAAATCAAATACCAAAAAAAAGAGTCATATTTTGCCTTCCTTAATATATATGTTTTGCCTTAATTTAAATTTACATGCTTTTTAGAAATAAATCTTCCTTAATATATATTTTCTTCTATATTTGTACGCAATCATGCTGTTCAATATATCGTGCTTCACAATATGAATATAATAATTTGAAAGATTTATTGGCTTCTCGAAATATTCTTTTTGAATTTTCTAAAGAATGAGCAAATTTCCAAAATTGTAAAGAATATACTTCAGTTGCATTTAAACTTTTTTTTTTTGATTTAATTCGAATCTACACTAATTCAAGAATGTCCTTACAAAATTTCAAGTGAAAATCTCAAGAACTCTTGAAGGTATAGCCGATTTATTGTGTCAGCATCAAGTGACGGCTAAAGGGCTTCTCAGACTTTAAACGCGTTTTTCTCTTTTGTGAATGCACTAATAACCCAATCGATTCCAAATTTTTACACGTTTCTCTGTGAGTGTATAGTTATCGTATGAACTAGGATAAAGCCAATCGGTGAATATCTTCCTTATTTTTTAACTTAGTTTGTGGTCAAAAATCGCACTCCATTATAATTGTCTGACATGGTATCCTTCTGTTCATTATAATTCTACGTGGCAAAGAAAACATTTTCTATTAACTTGTACTCAGGTATGTTGCATATTTTGGTGTACTCTGTACAGTATTCAGGAGACTTTACTTCCCCTCAAGGTGATGTCTTCCCTTTCACACAATAACTTTGTCTCAATGGTCACTTTAACATTATACTTTTGTTCTTTCAATATATTTGAAACTTGTTTGTGCGTAACATGTTCCACACGTTTTGAAACATCGTTCATTCTCGATATAAAGTCCTAAGTCCTCATTATCGCATCTTTGTGGTATTTCTTTTTTTCGTGCTCGGTGAAGCATTCAAGAGCATGTTTTCAATTTGTAAGAGGTTTCGACAGAGGTAATTTTGGGACTTGGTGTTTGCCTCTTTTGCAACCTCCTTTTTTGAAAATAAGATGCCGACTTTACAAAACTCACCATTTGCTAAATCTTAATATGCGATACCAGAAACTTTGGGCCGGGCCGGATACAATTACAATTTTACAAAAAGCTATTTTTGCTAAATCTGAATATGCGATACAAGAAACCCTGGGGCGGGTATAATAAAAAGTTTACAAACCTAATGGAATGTCCAATTTTAACCAAACTTTACACAACCTATTATCTTTACAAAACCTAGATCAAGCCCAAAGTTGGGATCCGTCTGCCCTCTCCTCTGGTACCTTCCCAAAAAAAGCATAAATATAATATAATTTTGTAAATTTTATTTGATTAATCGAATTGATCAAATTAAATCCGAAAAATCTTTGATAAAAACATTTACCTTATATAAAAGGAATAATAAAACTTGTGTGTAACTCCTAATACCTTCACCGCAAACCATAGGCTGAGGGTATATATCTGTCGGTTACGACGACTGAGATGATAGTAGATAGAAAAAATGAAACTCTGGTCGTTTAGGATCCTAGACCTCAATGTCGTGAAAATCAGTAGTTCTTGCTTGAAGAAACTGAAAATAATGCAACTGGAATTAGTTGCGAAACAAACAGCTTCTGATAGCAGTTGAATAGATACATCATATTGTCAGGTCCCAGTCCACATGTAGGGCTTGGTATCGAGCTGTGAAGTTGGGGTCATTATGGCTGCTGCTGCACTAGCTAAATTAAATAAAACCAATCATATTTGGCTAGTGCCTGGCAGCTATCGTTCTGTTGTTTTGTATTCACATGGTATTGGTTTGTTCATATCCTGAATCACTGCTTCTGAGGGAATATAATGCATTCCTCAATTATAGGCCTGTTCCTTTATGGATTCTCCCTTTTACCGTAGGAACTTTCTCTCTAGATCATTGAGATATACACAGGTGTCCAAAACTAAAGCATCTAAAATTGCAATGTTAATAAATGCCACAAAACTTTTTAAAAAATAAAGATATCGCGCTGTTTTTTTTCAGTTTTTTTTTATCGGGTACTTTATTCATATAAAAAAAGAAACAAAAGCGTTAATGTAAAGTTCATTAAAAAAATTTAAAATTTATGCATAAAGGAATTGTCTTTGCTTGGACAAAACTGAAGCAACATTACATTACTGTACAAACAGATGAGCTCTAAAATTTCAGTTATATTTACCGTTATAGATCATTTTCAAATAAAATTTATTACAATAACATGTGTCTAGTTTTGAATCTTGTCTTACTGCCAAAAAATATAAAAATGAATAGAAACAAATACAGTTCACTGATAAAACAGCTAATTACCAGAGATTGTGAAAATAATTTATCACAGAAAATGATTTCGAAGATATATTCCATGAATAAATCAGTGTTTTCTTATTTCTCTCTATTTAAGAGTTCAACGGAATTTGTGAGACGGTTATCGTTGGATATAACCTCAAGAACAGAGCGTGGGTGAGCTATAGTAGCAGTCCTATATGCCCGGAAACTATCAAGAAAGTTATTTTACTTCTGAAAAGAATCGGAAAGCCAGATTTATTTTCACAAAAGCTCATATTAATTGGAATTCGACTCAGTGGAAAAATATTATGCTCTCGGATGAATTAATGTTAAATATTAAACACTCAGACATGAAAAAAATTACACGATAAAGTCCAAAAATTGAAAGGATTCTGGGAGGCACGGAGGATAGGTAGTTCGATATATTTCCGAGATTTATGAAATAATGGATCGGTTTGTTTATACAAATGTGTTGGAAAACGCTGAAGAAAATATACAGCTTTTTGGGTGTTTCAGTATGACAATAACCCCCCACACATACACCAAAACGTGTCAAAGATTGGTTGCGGTAGTCATAAATCAGGGTTATATAATGGCCAACACAATCACCCTATAGGAAAAATATTTGTAGTATCATAGATAGCAAAATCAGAAGAATTACACAAACGACATAACCTCTTCTCAAAGGTTCAGAATGCGAGGAATAGTACATCCAAGGACCAAATTGAACATTTTATTCATTCAATGCCTCGTATCTGTGCTGCCGTAATGAAAAATAATGTTTAAGCTGCTGCAGTTCTCATGTCAAAATTCTGATAGTTTTGTATGCTAGTATTCACAAACCACATTGACACGACACGGCAGATTGTCACCGACAGATCTATTGCATCGCAATAGTTCAATAGCAATTTATTTTTGTCAAGTGTTTCCTTCAACGACTTGCGGAACTTGTTTCTACTTCTTGACTATTATGCTCAGTGGAAGCTTAATTTCTGCTGTCCAAGTGGTGAATAGTGCAGCTATGGATTAGAAGATCAGCAATGTAGATGTTTATTCCCTCAAACATATCATGACCGTATTTGTAAACATTAACATCTCTATGGCGTTCGATGTTTGTGGAATGTCGGAATGGTAGAGTATATATAGTTCCCAATGGGGAAACTCCATGTTTCACTCGACGGGTTTTCTGTTTCTGAATTCCATATATGATTGGTGTCCACACATACAATTCTTCTCTATAAATTTTTTTAACAGATTTGCGTAATTGTCACTATCGAAGGCCTTCGATAAGTACAGGGTCAATAAAATATACTTATTGAATGGACATGGCACTTGGTATTCTTACCAAGCTTCAATTGCGATGGCTTCCCGACAAATTGAGGGCACATATTCTATACTCGACTCATTCATCCAGTTGCTTAAGCATTATCCTATATGATTTAACAAATTCCTGTTTGTCCTGTCACTCTCGGTGCTCTAAAACAGCCTGTGAAAATATGATTTGGATGACTTCGCATCCGCAAAGTTTTTACTTCGTAAATTGTGGATTGTTCTTAAAAACATCACACTCCTTTTCGCCCTATCACCCAAGGCAACATAAACTGCCGCTTAAAATAACAGACACACGCTTTTAGGACATGTCACAATTATGTCGTTAAATGTAACATTCATCCTATCGATATTCCTTCTAGGGTTCGAGAGTGACTTAATATTTCCTACAATTTACTTGTTCAGATCTCAATGTAGCATTTACAAGCAATTTTTCTTTATATGCTCACCGACTACACTGTTGACATCATGAGTAAGTTCTCTCAATCATGGGTCTTTAGCGATCGTACGACGAAGTTCTTCACCTTCATTGCCCAATACCGTCTCTCTTTCTGGTCATTGGTCTTACTTTGCACAGTCTCCGTTTGGCTTTACTTTGTGTATTCGTCTAACAGATATATTAAGGAAAGTTCTCTCAGCTACCCATATTTATGATGTCGAGTGGTCTGTTTCCGGACACCAGTACAGAGAGGCGGTCTGTACAAAAAAAAAATAAATAAATAAATAACGGGATGATAGGTTTCCATATTTATCAGGCCTGGTGCCACAATGGCCATATCTGGCGTGTTGCGCCAAACCTCTCCTTATTTTTGTGGGAGCATACTCATTTACCGTGCAAAATGTTATATATAAAATTGCTCGGCTAGAGCAATATCCCTATGGTCGGACCACAACTCATGGCGCAGATTGAAATTCCCTAGTACCAGGCGGTTATTACCTTCTAAAAGTGGACTTATATACGACAAATAACGCTATTGGTGGTATCCCCATCCCGGGCAGTTATACACTATGCAAGTCCCTCATCACCGCTTCTGGATGTATGTAATATCCATACTTGCCAATTATGTTAACTTCATTACCCTTCTGCAGCTCTTTACATTCAATTTCTACTTCAACTATTTTCAGGCCTCTCCTAACATTGTTATTGCCTTGGCTGGTAATAAAGCAGATCTTTCAAATATCCGTGTTGTAGAATATGAGGAAGCTAAACAGTATGCTGAAGAAAATGGTTTGTTATTCATGGAGACCTCAGCAAAAACCGGCATGAATGTGAATGACATTTTCATGGCAATTGGTAAGTTCATCATGAGAACACACTCACTCACAGCACAAACATTAACATTACAAAAATTAACTTTAATTTTTCCCTCCTTAGCCAAGAAATTACCTAAAAACGATGGAGCTAATAATCAAGGGGCGGGTGCCGGTAGAAGGCTAAATGAAAATGAAAATAACCGACAGACGACCAATTGCTGCAAGTGATGTCTTTTTGTAGGTATGTTAAACTCTCTTACTGATGCAATATATATTTTTGTAAAATGTATTTAATTTTTTCTTTTGTTTTATTTCAGAAAATAAAATTTCCAACGAGAGATTTGAAAAATTTATTATTATGCTGATAATTATAAATAAACAAATATTTAAAATTTAAATTTAATTAAAAAAAACAAACAAAAAAAGAATGAAAAACAAACAACATGTAAGGAAAACAAAAATCCAAAATCCATTTAAAAACAACAACAAAAATCATAATGATGTTTGAATGCTGATGATGAATATGAGCAAAATTATGGAAACACTACAACATCAACTACAACAACCAGAACATCAAGAACATTATTATACTACTACACACAAGAACAACCGACAACAACAACAAAACCCTCTTCTCTATATAACAGAAGAAAGGCAAGAAACGATAATAATAATATTAAATATAATTTAAACAAAAAAACAAGAAAAATAAATCAACCAACAACAACAACTACAACAACACATTATGAGTAAAACAACCAGAACATTATGATAAATAATTACCATAACTCTTTAATAGAAAATAAAGTCACTTTACGAAAAACCGAACACAATGATGCAGATAATTTATTTGGAATTTATATACAAATCGGCAAAAAAACGGGTCATTGTCATTTGTCAAAAATACATTGCCACACCTCGAAATATATATCGGAGACCCCATAATAAATAAAATCAAGATCTAGTATAGTCCCCATTTTCGGTGTTTTTAAGGCTTTCCATTATATCCCAGTCTATAGACAGGGAACCTTTAAAAACGTTATAGCAAAAATACATACATGTTCTATAATTGTATATTTTCAACATTTTGGAACTGCATTCAGATATAAATCCTGCTAAACATATAATTTATTATGAGATATAGATAGCCCAGTCCAATTTTGAAAAGGTTCTTGCTGGCATACTTATTAATTTTTTCTATTCCCGATAGCTTTTATAGGCACGACAGCTTTTATAGGTTCTCTCTCCCATTGCTTGCATTGGTTTTCCTGCTTTTCAGCATTATATCAACCCATCCCATTAGAATAGACAAAATTCTGAATTTTGCGAGTTACTAATGGATCCAGTGTGACTTTATTAAATGTTTGCCCTATATACAGGAAGATTAGGTTAAAATATGTACAGCCACCAGTTGTTTAGCAGTCGTATCTCTCGGAAACATCTCAAATTTTAAGAAAGCTAAAAATCTTTTTGGGTACTATTCCGGAGAAGAAAGCTAGAGACACAATTTCATATTTGTCAAACAGTCGATGTTTCTGCTACTTAGCGATGGAAATTTACAGAGTATATATTCAATTATTTCCAACTCTTCCTAATGCTCACATAAACGGCAATAATCCACTTAATTTATGTCTCATTTGGAAGTGAGTGATATATACCCTGCAGTGAAAGGACATCAACGAAGTAGTTCTACGATGTGAGAACTCAGGCCGGATAGTTTTTAAAATCCTGCATCCAGTTTCCGGTAATAATCTGCTGCAGGCTTTCTCACAGTAGCTGTTCCGGATATCGGACTTAAACCCGTTAGAGAGGTTGTTGAGTTTATATTGGTTATTTATAGCTAATTCCTTGCAGTAAATATCTGCACCAGTGCCTTCCTCCATCTTCGACACGTCTGTATATATTCACAGACCAGCCAGAGGTAAGGAGGAACTTTGTCCAGCGTTACCTGTTAGGAATATTTACTGTGCATCTATCTTCACGTGCCCTTTCCCCGTAGTCTCAGAGCACAACTCGCCGCCTGGAATATCCAATTACATCCAAGGCAGCTTGCGGCGTGCTTCTAAGTGCTTCATAATCCGTTTTAAAAAAATCAGACCTATGCAGTCGAAAATCTATTTTGAACAGGTTTGACAAAATTGAAAGATCGAAAAGTGGACTTTTTGGTGAAAGGAAAAAAATCGAAAAGTCTAACAATTGAAATTTTTGTAAGAGTAAAAAATCTACTTTTGCGCTCGACTACGCATCCCTAGTTGTGCCCACAGTGAGGATTACCCCATGGCAGTCACATGTTATCCACAATGCGTTCAATGGCGCCCAATACGAATTTAGACGGCTACACTGTGAGATTCGTGGACTCTGTATTCATACAGCGCTGCGGCAACTCCATCAGTATGAATACTATTTAGACCTGCTCTATATCCAACTTGATCTAGAGGCTCCCTTCCGTTAAGCATATTGAAGATGGTGGTCTGGTGTCATGAGGTGTCACCCTGTTGCAGTTCTCATGGCGGCGTTCTGACAGGTCTGAATATTTCCCGATTGTGAACAATAGTATTCGCAGGCCACACTAGCACCGCATAACTGGCCACAGACCGACCTATCGTTTAGTAAGAGATCAACAAGTTTTCCTTATCTATCCCCTAGTGTTGCCAGCAAGGACGAATTCAACATGATGTCATGCGCGGACGAATTCAACATGATGTCAAATGTGTCCTCCAGAATTTTGAGGAAGTTGGTGGTAGGAATTGTATGCACCTTAACCTGCACATTCAATGGTATTCTCATCTCCATGTGGTGAACAATGTGACAGAAGATTTCGTGGCAGATATATTCATATTCCTCGCTAAATCTTACTGTACCTACGACAAGTAGGAGACTCCTTTGACCTGTATAGCTGTGGTTTCAAATGGGACTATCTAATGCTGGAATTTGAAACTCCAAAAAGCATAGAAGTCATGAGGAAGCTAGTGGCAAGCATTGGGTCCATAGATGGAACAATGAAACTCAAGCAAGACATTCTTCGACTCCAAAAGGCTACAGTCTTTATCAGAGGTTGGGGCAGCGATTTCGACACGGAACGCTTGCTCGAGGTCTTCAGCATACAAAACAAGACACTGCATGTGAAGAAAGGGGAAGTCTTCCGCAGGGAGGAGAACGAGGAAGGGATTCTATTTGTGTTAGGCTTGGACAGGTCTTCAATGGCAAGTCTGGCTAAGACCAAGGGCAAGGCGCACTACGTGTCCAACGTTGTGTACTTCTAAATCGGGCAGGCAAGGATTGGAGACGATGAAACCAAAGACAACAGCGAGGGGAAAACACCCAGCAACAAAGAGGAAGGAGCCGAGGAGGAGATCATGGACTCCCTAGAAAACCGGTTACTGGAGGACAACTGATAGAAGTCATCCAGATTAATCTCCATCGAAACGAGGCGGCAACCCTGGCCCTGATGGAAAAAATAAAAGGTAAAATACACATCAGACTGATCCAGGAACTTTGGATAATTAAAAAAAGGTCTCCGGATTAAGCCACATAAAAAATTACCAAATCTTCTACGCAAATACGGATTCTCGTCCGAGAACCTGTATAATATGACAAATCAAAAAAAACTATTTTGCAAAAAAATACGTTTTATGTTTTCAATGTACTCACACTTTATATAGGACAGAGGAACTTCTACAGCCTCCAAATTAGAGTGTGTAAGAGATATTTATATGAACTTTATATAAAAGGTCTATTATAGCGAACAATCGTGCATAATTAGGGCTTTAAATGGCATGGATTTCGTTTAAAGATTTTTGCATCTCCGGATAACTGTCCGCTTAATACAATTTGTTGAAGATGAATTCTCAATGAATTGGCGGCAGAAATGCAATGCAATTTTTTTGAATGCTGCATTTTATTGAAGGAAATATTCTGTGTTTTGTTCGACCTTTTGATGATTATACTAATAAAATAATGTATTTGTTCGGGCTTGAGGTCTAGTTTTTTGTTTTTTTTCTCGTTTAATATTTCGCAATTGATTTAAATTGCATCCTCAGGATAATAAATAAACTGGTGTCAAGTTTACTTAAAACTATGATAGATTTCACTATCGTCGTCGGATGTAAGTATTGGAAATGGCTGGCATTTTTTCTTTCTTTTGGAACCAAATAGACTCTTAATTGTAGAACATAGCTGCTTAGAATTTATGTATATTGTAGTGCTCATGGACAAAAATATCTACTTCAGCGCTTAGCAGCTTAAACGGCATATACATTAGAACTTTTTACCGGGTTAACCTACTTTATGAGGATTTATTTGACGTCTATGCAAAGGAATTGACAATTTAAACCCACTGGGTTAACGATTCTATTAGTGTAAACATTCTATTAGTTAGCGGGGCTTTGGGCACGAAGTTGGTCACGTTAATATGCCAAATCTGGATGGATAATTTGTTTTCATTAGAGGAATTCTGCCCGCTGGAATGAAGCGTTTTGACGCTTTCACACTTAAGGAGTCCTCAATGAATTTTGTGAAGCCGTGTCAGTGTCGGGATCCACACAATCGCTGGGTTTCTCTTCATTGACCAGAATGGGAATATGTTCTGAATTTAAAGCGACATTGGTTTTCCAGGAAGTATACGGAATGGGTGATGGACTGACTGTAGTAATGTCTGGAGAGCTCGAATGCCTAGCAGTGTCTCTGGGGGGAGGATCCCTTGTTGATGGAAGTGAAATCGAATTCGTCTAACTGGTTCGCAAAAGATTACCGCGAGTATCGTTTGGAAGTGAAGAAAACCATCTCAAAAACAATTTTCTTATCTCCCTACTTTTTGTTATTTTAATTTTCCCTTGTAAGGGCAGTGATCATTTGAAAGTAATTTTAAGTGGTTATTTATACTCTTACGAGTCGAGCTTGATGATCTAAGTTTTGCAATGAAAAGGAAAGCCAGGAGAAGAACCTACGTACCCACCATTATGTGACGCGTTTCGCCGTTGGTTAAGCGGCTCATCAGGCATATTGGGCTATGTGGCTTTACAAATGTCGTACATTGATAACTTGTATTTATTCCGCCCTGATGCGAAACTTGCATATGCGAATTAAATTCAAATTTGTCAAAGTTTGACATTTGTCTTCATTCTAGGAACAGTCCTTTTCAAAGCTGATTTTTGTTGTAGCGATGGATAATTAATCCACACACCTACAATTGCTTCCTGGTATATACATGTTTTTTGCGCAACCGTTTTGGAAGTGTTGATGGCTCAGAACGTTATTTCATCCCAACTGCAGATGAATTATGCTTGGACGATAACTGGCCCCAATGCTGTTGAGGGGCGGAATATAGACATTTACAATTTCAATTTGAGAAACTTCGGAATGATCTAAAATGCTCATAACATCTTGGACAGGACTGATAAGGAGTTGGAGGCAAAGTCGGGGTATTATTCGCCTGATATTCTAGAGAGGAAGATAGGCCTGATATTCTGTATATACGCACATACTCTGTAAGTATATCCTTCTGGCTTTTAATAAAACGACTTTCAATGTTTTTTAATTAATCTATTTTTATTTCAAATAATATAACTAAGTTGCCTTTACACAAAATCAGAAATATTTTATATATATGTATATGTTATTTATTTATAAATATATTTTTTTATTATTTTCTTGTTTATCAATATTATATGTTGTATCTCACTTTATTTCTTATTTTTATTACAATCTAATATATGTTGGGTGTTTTATTTTTACAATATTTCCAAAAAAATCATATGGTGGGAAAGGAATGATACAAATATAAGTGGATAAATCGAATGATTACATACATAATAATATATATACTATTAATTTAAAGGAATAAATTTCGAAACAAATAAAAAAATCACATTAAAAAAGGGTCTAACAAATTCAAAGGTTTATAATTTGAAATGCAAAATCTGTATCAATAATAGTAATACATGGAGAGGAAAGTCCAGGGTCCAACACAATTAATACTGAAACTCAAAAATTCGGGAAAAGTTTTAAAGTTTTTTTTTTTATTTAAGTATTGAATAACAGAATTGGTTTCTCTTTTAGGCCCAGGACTTTCTAATCCATGTCCTAATAAGGATTTGAATTATCGTATATAGGTAAGCGCTATATAAATGTTTGGATATTTCTATTTTTTCTTTCATTTCGTTCAAATTCCATGTAAGACAATTAATTTATATAATATTTATTTATTTTGTATAAGATAGTTGTTATTTTTTTGGTTTAATAATATATTATAATATGTGACTACTAAAAGTTTAGTTTCCGTTTTTTCCATATTTTGCACAAAAGAATAGTTCTGCAAAGTAGGGTAGTTATATTTTTTATTCAAAATTTTGAAATTAATTTATTTTATATAAGTTTTTTTATTTTTTTATTGTTATTTATATATTCAATATTTGTTGTAACGACTACAAACTACAAGGCAACTAAATGGCTTAGAATTATGAAATAAAATTTGAAGTAAAATTAATAATTATTATTATTCATATACATACATTTATGTATGTATATGTGTAAGTAGATATGAGCATGCTAAAACTAAAATGGGAGAACATTTTTGTAAATTAATAAAGTCAATAAACATTTATATTAAAGATTTAAATTTAAAAGAATAACAATATCGTAGAATTTGAATAAGTTATAGCCTCAAAAAAGTAAGAGATAACCTATAAATGGTCAGTTCCAGAACCTACAAGAATGTACAATTTTCTACTACGATAGCAAGTTTTTCTTTATGATATCGGAAAAATAGTAAACATTTTGAGATTCTGCAGTACGAGGATAGACCAAAAGTATACCATAACTGAGAGATCGTCCGTCAAATACTTTCAAGAGCAAATATCGGATATTAAAATAGAATAACGAAAGCCGAATTTTGACTAATCGACGTTTTGTTTAAAAAAAAATTAACTCGTGCATTCAACGCCTCTTGATCGACTTTCGATTTGTTTTTTTCGGTGTTTGGTTTATTTTCACTAGAAGTGCATGGCACCAAACATTTCCGAAATTTCGTTTATCTCTTGGCAACAATTTACATTAGCATCCAGATCGGGGGAGAGTCTCGAAGGAAATTCTATAATCACAAGAGCGACGTGGCGCCCAATCTCTAAGTCTTAGCTTCCTACCTACCTTGGCTTCCATAACACAGGAGTGTTAGGCGACCTCGTGTTCATCAGTATTTCAGAGTTTGCAGTTAGGTTACCGGTTGTATTAGAACGGAGCCTATAATTAAAAGACCGACGAGGCGAGACTGGATCCCAATCTCTATGTTACTTCCTATTTAAAGTGACATTCTTAAAGCAGTGACTATATGTGACCTCGTGCCCATCAGCATTCAGGGCTGTGTTAGAACGGAACCTGGACACCTTAACACGTTTTCAGACTTAGATTCAAAGTCCTTGCCATGGCAAGAGGCTATGTCATGATCGATCTCAAATCTCACTTGCCAAATATCCTCAGGAATGCTGCTAACAAAAAATTCCCGTTTAAAACAAACAAACCAATTAATAATAACATCTTTTTGACTGATGTTGTTGTGGCACCATCAGTCTAGAACTTTACAAGCACTGCTAAAACGTCCATCCTCCCATTGACCACTGACATTAACGCGAGCCTGGGGAAACATACTGAACTTCTCCTCAATCTAATCCTTTTTTTTCGTCTTAGCCAATTGAGTATCCCGATCCCCTTCTAAGGTGATCTGCCCTTGTCGGACCAGGATGGCGAATGGATACCAATGCGGTCAACACAAGGGCATTAGAGCTAACTATATAACACAAGGAGGATCAGCAAAATGTAAGGCACAATTGCAAGGAAGATTCTGACAACAAATATTTAGCGGAGAGCAATTAAATTCTGCAGCCGGTTCATCGAGATTGGAAAGGAGCACGATAACCAATAAGATTCCTATAAATCAAAAGGAATTTCCAGTTTATTCGGAAGTTCCCTAGCACTGCGAGTGTCTTTTGGATTGAAAGAAATCCGTCGTCGCACGCAAAAGTGTTTGAAGTAAACCTTACAATGAAGGTGAAAACTCGACTGGGAAAATTACTTCAAGAATCTCCAAAAAAGGGGATCCCTGAATGAACCGAGATCCTTGACACCATATACAATTGCGAAGGTAAGGGAGTACCCAAGCCGGCTAGAAGGGGAGCCCGTAAAAATACCTACAGACAACAACCAACTGTGTCAATGGCACTGTGACCTTCCTCGGAGCCACTACAAACCCAACCAACCCAACGTTGTATGCTAAGTTACACCGACGAAGATCCCAACTTAAGTGGTAAAGAGTAGGCGAAAGTCAAACCCAAATGTTTCGAAGAAATGGTACCCAATATCGGAACCGAAACAGGGTGACACTGCTACTCAACAGTCGGCCATCAGGAAACTGAGTAGTGACAATCATTGGCAGAGCTGATCATTACGGGTACATCGGCGGTCAAATCCCAAAATGGAGAAGTCCAAGCAAAGAGTATTCGCGAAAGCAGCATCGACTTTTGGGGCTTCAACATAACCAGTGACGGTTTAGCAACCTGCCGTGAAAGATCTACGCAGTTGCTTGTAGCACAGGAAACTGCTTCGTATGTTTCAGTTATATAGACGAAGATCTTAGTTACGAGTGGTGAGTAGAAGGCAAAAGCCAAACACACTGTCCTGAAGCAACGGTACCAAATATCCTAAGATCCGAACCATCGGTCATCGGGAAACCGACCAGCGGCAATCATTTACAGCAGTGATGCTCATAAGACTTGCATAGGTATTTGATTGTTACTCTCCCGCCTATGCTAAACAAACGGAAAATCTAAATTGAGAGAGAATACGTGTGGTTTGTTGTCACGAAAACGTAAAGGGCTGATCAACACTGATTTACAGAGCAGAACACCGTGAGTGCATCAGTGATGCTCATCAGCTGATTGACAAATCCAAACAACCACCAAAAGTGACGAACGCGAAAGTTTCGTCCACGCAACCAGTTACTGTGGAAATGATGCGGGTCTGCGGATGGGCAGTAACTTACCGCAAAGGAGAAGGCGAAAGTCAAAGCGTCAGTCTCCAAACAAGGGTACCAAAGATCGAAGCCAAGCATAATGACACACCTACTTAGTCAAAGGTTCTCGATGACCGACGGTTGACAGACCTGATATCGACGCGAACCAAGAAGTGCTCAAAGCAGTCAACGCAGCCAGTGACTGTAAAAAGAGGGTCTGCAGATGAGAGACCTTCGCAATCGGTTACGTCGTCGAAGACATCTGATCGGAACCGGAACTGGGCGACACTGCTATCAACAAGGGTTACCCAATGACAGACGAGTGATAATTATTCACCAAGCTATTCCCGATGAGTGAAGTTCATTGGATCTGATATGTTTCTTTATGGTGAGATACGAATGAGGTAGTAGAATGTTGGACCAATTTCCCGTTTGTAATAGGAATCTCCTAACCTAGCCTCCGAGAAAACCTCTCTCCCAGGGAGAAAGTCAATAGATAGTAATAAATCCTACCTAGGTACTCCATTTAGCGCAGCTGACTACCCGATTAAATGTCAAAGTGCATAGCTTGAATTCAACGTTCAATGTTGCCAACCATAAGTAATATTACTATTAATTAAATTTGACAGATGCTCAACTAAGAAACAGATGCTTTTGTTTTTGATACATCATCTTATTATTGGATCATGATATTCCCTCATATAAAATCGTTTCGATTCAATCGTGGCACTGAGCCTGTTTCGACCGCAGATCATAAGTTAGTACAAACATTAATTTAAATTAAATCATTTTAAGGTAGATTTACAATTTCAGGTTGACATTTAAATTGTCATGTCCTTCTTATTAATGTTCAATAAATGACAATGTTTAAAAAATACGTTCCATGTAAAAGTAGCATAACAAACTGTCAGATAATAATCGTGTGAACATTACCTAAAAAAACTATTTTGACGTTTTTTTCTTGTAAATTAAAAAATAAATAACATATATGTTTTAAATTAAAAAAAATATTTCTCCCATTTTTTAGTGTTTTAAAAATAAACAATAATCTATATATATATAATTTTATTAATTTTTTTAATTTAATGTTTCTTTTATCTAAAGTTTACTTAAAATTAATACAAAAACAATATATTCGTTTAATATTAATTAATGGCAGACTAGAAAAGGCAGTTGACAGAAAACAGATTGAGGTTAGAGACGGAGAGAGAGACAAATTATGTGGGAGATCATTCGTTTTATAAAATAAAAAAACCCATTAAGGGTAATTATTATTGATTAAATTTATAATAACTAATTAAATTATTACAATAACAAAAACATATAATTAACAAAATTGTTTTTTTTTTAATTGATAACAAATAACAAAAGAAATTATAATTGTTAATAAATTATTTGAAATTATTTTGTTGAACACAAATTAATTTGAGAAGAATAATATTAATTATTTTTTTATTTTCAAATAATTTTCATAACCCAAATAATTAATAAATGTTTATTTTGTTTTATTTTTCTTTTCAGTTTACTATCACTTAGTTGTTGGTTTTTTATTCTTATTCTTATTATTGATTTTTATTTTTTTTTCTAAAAATGTATTTATTTATTTTTTTGTTTGTTTTGTTTTCCTTTATGAAAAAATCTTCTTTTCTCTAAATTGTAAAATGTTTCTCTTAAACGTTGTTGTTTATTAATTTGTTTTTATTTTCAATATTTATTTTCCATTTATATTTCAGCACTTTAGTTTGAATTTTATTAAATATTTTTTTTTGTTATTTTATAATTTCTTTCAATTGTTCCAAAAAATGGTATTCAAATTGGAATACTCCATTTTTCTTATTTTTTAAAACTAAATTTAATCCAAAAGCCTTCCATGCACTTTTATTTTAAATTTAGCCTTTGTTGTTATATTCGTCTTGGCTTAGTATCATTTTATTTCATCTATAAAATTTACAAAATTAGTTTTTCTTTTCCCCTTTTTTCTATATTTGTTTAATTTTATTATAAGTATGTATATGTCGTCTTAGTTTTAATTATTTTTTTTATTCATTCTGTAGTTCTTGTTTTTTTTTGTAGTTCATTTAGCATGTTATGAAAACCATCTAAGTATTTTTTCTCTGTTTTGTTTTCTTTTATTTTTCAATATTTTTGCTCATAAAATTCTTCTTATACTTCGTTTTCATTTTCTATATATAATATATTATTTGTTTTTATCTTGTTTTTTGTTTTTGTATAAAGTTTCTACACAACTATGGGTTCGTCGCCATGGAGATCACACGAGCCAATATTTTCACCTTGATATGTTGAGAAATCTTTTATCAATGCATTTGGCTCAGCTCCAAATTGTATATCCTGGAGGCAACCTTTGAAGGGTTGATCATAACGGCCTTGGGTACGTTTACTCACCGATTCCATGTTCGGAAAACCACCTGTTTAAAAAAAGAAGAGAATCAAATAGAGGTTTTAAAATGATAACGTCAATATTAAGGTATAATTTATAATAAAATAAATCCCATCCATTATTAATTTTTATTTTGTTATCACAATTTTCAGAGTCTCTAAATTTTATTCCACATTTATTTATTCGATTAAGTTGGCAACACACACATATGTCACACACAGAGATGGGAGTTGAGAATCAATAGAGAAATAGTATAACAAGTGTAAGAGTACATTTACATATACAATTTTTTATTCAAATACACCCTAACCGATTGACATGCCTTGAAATGACATAAATATCAGTAAGCTGAAGATTTTTAACATATACACAACGAATGTTACTCGCTACGCCGATGACATCGATATAATGGGTCGAACATTGAGAGCGATAACAGCCACCTTTGAACAAATTGAGATGGAGTCTGCAAAAGTGGGTCTGGCAGTAAACGACGAGAAGACCAAGCTGATGGTATCAACGCGCAAGACGTTCAGTAGACTCGGACCAACTGTGGAACTTGAAAACTACAGCTTCGAGGTAGTTAAAGATTTTATATACCTTGGCACCGCCATAAATAAAACGAATGACATCAATTTTGAAATTCGGAGAAGGATTGTGATGGCCAACAGATGCTACTATGGTCTAAGTAAGCAGTTTAGAAACAAAGCCACCTCCCGCCAGACCAAACTCACACTCTACCTACTTTATAAGGATTTATTTTTATTATATATGTAATGAAAATGACAATTTAAACCCACTGGGTTAACGAAATCCAGTGCAATGTAAATGTGCTATTATTCTGGCTTATTAAATTAATGAAATGTGTAAAACGGCATATACATTAGAACTTTTTACCGGGTTAACCTACTTCATGAGGATTTATTTGACATATATGCAATGGAATTGACAATTGTAACCCACTAGGTTAACAAAATCCGGTTAAATGTAAACGTACTATTATCCACATTTATTTCAATGTGATATGCATTTAAACAGGTATATGTAAACATAGTTTTACTACGAAACAAGTACATCGTTCATTTTCTTCCAATTGACATCATTCATTCCATTAATAACTCTTTTCTGTCAATTGACAACACTGTTACTGTTGTTAAGCCAGCTGTTTGTAATGGTGAAGTAATTAACCTAAGCCAGGCATGCTCGGCCATATACGCTACCGTAACTGAGGGTCGATGGGTAAACACATTTTCTCTTTCTTTCTCTTTACGTCAGTCGTTTTTAGTGGTGAATTCTCAGTTACGCTCGCACACACTTGCTCTCAATTTAATTTTGCCCAACACTGACCTAAGCCACAAAACAGGTTTAAGAGTGGGAGAGAGAGTCAGACCCAACAAAAGAGAACGTGTTTGTACAAAACACAATACATATCCCCGTTAAGATAAACTGTCAAATTAAAAAATGTTTAAGTGGTTTCAAAACAGCTGTTTTCTTTAAGACCTTTTTCTTCTGGTTACTCTCAAAACTATGGTCAATCAAAACAATTGAAACGTGACGGTCTTATTAAGTGAGAGATTACAAACAAAACGAAATTAAGTGAATGAAAAAAAAACGACCACTAAAATAATAATATTCAAGCAAAGTGTTATGTGAAAGAAGTGTTAAAAAAGAAACGAAAAAAATAACGTGGAAAAACTAAAAGTTATAATCAAAAGCTAATTAGCAAGAAAAGTATTAATGTCCAATGAAGAAGAAGATGAAGAAGGGGCAATGAAAATCAATTACAATTGCAGTGAACCAACTAATGCCACAAAAGACAGGTACATACAGACAGACAGATCATTGCTTCGAGTGTCAGATTTTTCTCGTGTGATGAACTTTTCCATATTAAAAAAACAACAAAAACAAAACAGAGACTAAACAAAGCAGCTGTTTGTCGTTGGATGTCTGCAATTGAATGAGATATAGACGAAGTGTTTCTTTCTTTTCTCAGGTAATTTAATCTTAGCCAACATAACGTACTGCTAGTAAATAAATGTATATGTGTTTGTACAGAACCTTAACGGGGCCATAAGTAGCAGCCATTGCTAATGTTAAACACAAAATCAACCATCTTCCCCAGTCATAAACCTTTTTAGTCATGCAACTTCAAGTCGCGTTTATTTTCGTTCTGTTCTGATTTGTTCTACCATTCTTATTGGATATTTCATGGTTTGTCGTGTTGTTATTTGGCTTGGGAGCAGTGCTGCCAGTTAAATTTCATGAAAAATCGTCAATTTTTCAGAAAAAAATCGGCATAATCGGCATTTGTATTTTTAAAAATCGGCAAAAAATCGGCAGCATATAATTTATAAATAAATTCATATTTTTTTGGTTTATAACAAATCAATATTGTTTATTACATTAAAAAAGATAACAAATTCAATTCTGTATAAAAAAATAACATAAAAGATTAATTTTTCTACAAAAAATGTAGATTTTTCTAAAATATAGTAATTATTATGTACACTAGTGAGATCTTTCAGATTTACGTATAACACAGTGTGGTATTAAGGTCATAAAAAATTAGAAACTAGTACATATTTTTATTACAAATTTTTAGTATTTCATTATCAATTTTGATATTAAAACAATTTGAATTATTTAGTTTGAGGTAATATTAAGAATAAAGAATCCCTTCCAATGAATCATTCTCAAGTGAGCTTCTAATTTTAGTTTTGTTAAGGTTTACCTGACTAAAAATTCGTTCCACATTTGCTGTGGAATGTGGAAGAACCATAATTCTTTGTACAAATTTAGACAAAACTGGAAAAGCTAAATTGGAGCCCCACGATTAATTTCGGAAATTTTTTTCCGAAAAATTTTTAAATTATATTCTGCATTTTCAAAAATTTCTTCAAAATTCAGAAAGTTTAACTCCCTAAACTCGGAGTCTAAAGATTTGCCTTATTCGATGTAAAATGTAAACTAGACAGAGTACAATGCTGACAAAAAATGCAGATATCTAAGCCATTGAAAACGGCTGCGGCGAGTCGCCGATAGTTATAATGATTTAAAGCTGCCAATTTTATATGTTTGTATGGTAACGCCGTATTAAATTAAAAAGTTAGACAATTTGTGTCGATTGTTGAAATATCGGCAATTCTGAGGCAAAAATCGGAAAATCGGCATTTTCCATTTTTAGAGTGAAAAATCGTCAAAATGCCGATAAATCGGCAAATATGGCAGCCCTGCTTGGGAGATCCATTTCTTGTTGATGGTTAGGTAGAAGATAGGGAGAGAGAGAGAGAGTGAGATCAAAAAGGTTTGTTTACCTTTTGTGCTCAAATAAAACACTGCGTTTTATTCTCTCGTAATTCTTTGAGCTGGAGTTATAAACAGTGTTGCCAATGTAGTGAGTTTATTAATTGGGATTCGGCTGTTTTTGTAGGTTTTACATTATGCGGTATTTTTGATTGAATCCTAAAGGAAATAGTCGCGATGAAAGTCCTTAAATACCTAAAATATGCAAATATTTTGAATATTTTTACTCGAGCCGAGGAATAATGTAAAAATCAGAATAGATTTAACCAACCTCAGCATCAAAACATAAGGTTCCACAAAAATAGGAATGACAGCGTCACCCTGAAAAAATAGTAAGACTAAATAAGCAAGGACGCCAACCACTGCACAAAACTCTAGAAGTCGTTGTTTCTAGGCAGGGTTAGATGGCGGCTCCATCACCTAGAATAGGCTACGGTATGCTAACCACCTACTTCGTTATTAAAATGACAACGGAGCTAACACAAGTATTAATGGAGTAAATGGTGATCATGGGCAGACATTCATAATCTTTAATGCGAAATATTTGCCAATATTTGATAAAAAATTTCTATTAATAGAAGATTGTTGCAGGTTCTGGAACAGATCAATAATTTCAGAAAAATGAGTAGAAAAATGTACAAAAAAAAAAAAAAAAAAATGCTAAAAACTAGGCCCGTATTATACAGGGTGAGATAAAAAAACTGCAACAAAGTCAAACGCCATAATTTGAACATTTTTATAAAGTTTATTGGAATGAAAGCTAAAAATGTTGGAAATAGCTTTAAATTTTAGAATAAATTTTGATTTGTTTGAATAGGTCACCTTTGGCACGAATTATAACCTTCAAATGAAATTTTGGCCCATTCCCGGCGAAGCGCTTAGAGGTGATCGACACTTTGGCATTTTTTGTGCTTGCTACAAAATACCAACGGATTCCGGAGATTTTGGTGGCCAGTGTGCGCCGGAAATGAAGCAAGGAACTTCATTCTTGGGTGGCGCGTGCTGAGTCCTGTTGGAATTTCGAAGGTCTGTGGCCAAAATGTTTGCGTGCCCAAGGCTTTAATACTCCCTCCAGAATATTTTCACGATAATATTTGGCGTGTATTTTGATGTCACGATCGATTAATATGAGCGGAGAGCGACCATCGATTGTTATGGCTGCCCACCATGGCCGGCGCTTGTGTTCTGGTGGCCAACCGAAGGTGCACATTTTCAGCTGACCTCTTTGGCAATAAACACGATAATTTTGTTTGTGTACAAACTGCTGGACAACGAATGTTTTCACATCGGAGAATACCAAAGCGAAGCAACTGTTTAGCTCTTTTAAGTCTATTTTCTTTCAATATTTGCCGAATGGAATATTGCGATATGTTCATTTCACGAGCCATTTTTCAAACCATTTCTGCTGATGTTGCTGTTTTCTTCCGTCCACTTCCTTGACGTCGGGTTATGCTACCAGTATCACGGTAACGAGCGATGGTACGAGACGCAAACGATTTATTCACATTTAAATGCTGGAGGGCGCTAACGAAGCCACTTGTGGGTTTCCAACCAAATATAAATATATCCCACTATCACGCTTGAATACCATCACGAATATATATATATATATATTTTTGGAAAGTCCTCACCAAAATGCTTTTGTACGCTTGTAAACAATATAATGAGCTGTCACTGGAATACTTTTATTGCATACGGAATGACAAATATAATAGTACGTTTACATTTAACCGGATTTCGTTAACCCAGTGGGTTTTAATTGTCAATTCCATTGCCTATTTGCCAAATAAATCCTTATAAAGTAGGTTAACCCTACAAAAAGTTCTAATGTAAATGCCGTTTAACATTCATTTCACCTTTTAGTAAAGGGTTTAGAAACCACCAAATTGGCACCACTGATTGAAGAATAGAATAGATTCCCACGGAGGAAACAATATTCGAGGGTGGTATAGCAATTATTTGATGTTAAATTGGACTAAACTAGGATAAAGCCAATCGGTGAAGATCTTCGTTATTTTTTAAGGTGGGTTTTTTGAAAAAAAAAAAATCGGCGATTTTCCAAAAATATTTTTTCAAAGGTCCACCATTTTGTTAATTTTAGAGCGAAGTCAATAATCCTAGTTCATACGAGAGCCAGACATGTACTCTTTCTAACACCGTTGGAATTTTCGGATTCCGATGTTCCAGTGATGAGTTATCATGCCCGCCATCAAAAATAAGGACTTTACAAAAAACAACAACAAAACAATAAACAAATTTTTTGTAAATTATTTTTCTTCTATTTTAAATCTTCAATTATATATGTGTAAAGTTACAAACCTTAGCAAGCATTGGTATTGATTTACCAGCCTATTGAAAATCTTGAAAAATTAAAATCGAGGTGGGGGGTTTCCTTAATCCGTATCAACATTTTTATGGGGTGGCTCTTTTTAAGGGCTAAGCAGAATGCTCGCGTTGAGCCATCCCTCGCGTTATATGTTATCGAAAATACAACAACCACAAGGAAACGATAACACAAACGCATATCGTTTCCTTGTGGTTGTTGTATTTTCGATAACATATAACGCGACGGATGGCTCAACGCGAGCATTCTGCTTGGCCCTTTACTTATTAAACTTTCTATGAGTATAATTTTATGATTAGAATTCGAACTACTTTATGCATATATGCTGTTTCGGAAACCCGAAACAGTTCTGAAGAACAAATCTATCAGAATTTGAATATATGAGTGAAAGACAAAGTCGACTTTTCGATTTTTGCCTCTGACCAAAAAGTCGATTATTAGACTTTTCGATTTTTGCCATTGACTAAAAAGTTGACTTTTCGATGTTTCGATTTTGTCCAACCTGTTCAAAGTCGATTTTCGACTTTTTCCGACTAAAGCAAAATCGACTAAAAATTTAATTTTTATAAGAATTGTTGTTAACAGATGGTAAAATTCTGGAATGTTAATCTTTGGGCAATTTCGGCTTTGTTATAATAAACCAAGTATTTATGAAGAAAATCGAAAGTAGAAGTTGAAAAGTCGACTTTGCGATTTTCTCAAAGATCAAAAGTCGACTTTTAGACTTTTCAATACCAAAAGTCGATTAATCGTTTAGTCGAAAGTCGATTTACTTATCCCTATGCGCAAGCACTAATATCAATCCTAACCTGTAATATAAAGACCTAAAATTTTTGTAGTCCATTTTCAGTTTCTGTTATATACCTTATCCGTCTCAAATAAGTATCATTCGCTGTTCTCCTACATACTTCTTCTTTAACCCTTTGTGGCCCAATGTTGCCCACAGGCAACAAAATGTTTTAAAGCTTATAGTTAATATACAGCTAGTAGATATATATCATTTTGATTTCATTTGTCAAGACCTGATTATGGACAACACATATCAAAAGAAAAATCAAACAAATTCAAAGTTTTGGCAAAGTTATGAGCTTTTCAATATAGACAAGAGGATAAATTTGTGTACAGTACTAATTTGTGTATACAGTCCAAATTATTTAAATCGCTTCTTATTCAAATTGTACAAATTCTGCCATCAAATATATTTTCGATTCTTGTAAAAATGAATATAGAGAATAATTTAAAATGATTTTTCGGTCGATTTTGCATTTGGTTTTCTTGATATTGAACATAAATTCTTCCGAAAGAATGTACTATATTTCCTGAATGCAAGGATGCAGCGATGTCAAATATTGTGCATAACTTAATTAGGTTTAAAGGGTTAAACAGGTATATTTTCTTCTAAAAGAAATCGATTTTGAGTTTCCCATAAGAAATTTATTTTCGTGTTTTCATTCACAATTTCCTTCTGAATGAAGACTGCCTTTTAATAAAAGCAACTAAAATAATCCCCACAATCAAATTCTGAGATCCACATTTTGCTTTTACTAGTTTATTAACATTTCTAGGAATTGAACGATAAAACCACCAAACACGCTATAAAGAATCATCAGAGTTCAAAGAAACACAATCCGTGTGAGAGGAAAGAACGAGAGAGAGAGTAAAATATTTAGTAATAAACAACTTGTTGAGTAGTGCGGTGTTCTGGTTATTGTTTATTATTCGGTTTGGCAGATCGTTCATCGTTGAGAGCGGCATTTTACACACTTGGTCGGTCGGTCTATCGGTACATGTAGTTGGTTGGTCTCGGTTGGTTTGTGATTTTGGCGGTTTTGTTGTTGTTACTGTGTTACGATGCACAATGGGTTTTATTTTAAAAAGAAAATGAAAATTATTTGTTCATTTCAGTTTATCCAACAATATGAATACAGAATACAGAGATCCATAAACATCCACTATCAAGATAAAAATCCTGATTAGCACTCTGCAAAATGCATCTTTCAGGGGAACTATCTAAATATACAGTTCATCAACGAATATTGAAGTCTTCAGGAAGGCAGTAGTAAGAATTATATCCCGCGAAATTAAATTAAACCGGCCTGGTGGGAAGAAGGAAAAAACTATTGTCTGTAAAATGATGGGCGAGTCTAACACCGTCTTCTTCAAAATTGGGCAGGCGAGGATTGGAGAATAGAAACACATATCAATGGAAGGAAGAGGCCGACGACAATATTACCTCCGATTCCTAAGATCACATACTGGTGGGAAATTAAAACTATACACTGTGTGTTAAGAAGTAGGAAACCTTCCAGAGCTAGGAGAAGGAAGGCGAGACTCTCATTGAGAATCCAAAATATCAAATCAACATAGGAAGTTTGTAACGACACAAGTTCCCTCCGATTTGCTGGGATAGCTCACGGGGACCAGGGTCTGCCATACAGATCGATTGGCTTTAAGGCAAATGTTTAGTTTTATTCAGTTATTTGGGTTTGGTGATGAACACAGTTTTTATTATATTGTAACCAGCGGAGTAACGAACTTCGTGCTGCTTACGGCGGTCACCTGGCTAAGTACACCGGTAGATCGTTCTTAGTCCCATCGAGTCCTTTGGGAAGATCTGGATCCGAACCCCGAATGAGCCGGTCCTAGGGAAGACCTGGGTAAGTACCCCTGTCAGCGTTTTGATAATGGGCTGTCCAGTGGTATAAGGCGTGATTGAATTTAGAGCGACACCAAAGATATGGCCGAGATGACAGAGGTCCAAGGGCTATGGACAACTTAAGAAGATTTCTGGTAATCCAAGACGCGCGGGGACCCGAGGGTTGCGGACACATCAAGGGGGTTCCTACTGATTTAGATCACGTGGGACCCAAGGGTTGCGGACACCTCAAGACAAGACGTGAGGGGTACCAAGGGTTACGAACACCGCTAAGTTCCTGGGAAAATATGACGCACCGCTGTGACTCTCCTGTTTTTCACCCGTACCGACTGGAATCCTCGAATTTGATCGCGGTGGTACTTTCCCCTTTTTATAGGGAAAGTACCACTATTTGTGATTTTGGACACTCATTATGTCGCTCCCACCTATTACTGGCACCTATTACCTTACGGCTAACTACGAAATACTTGCACACACAATTTGAATTCATCTCTTGTTTATTATTATCAAATTTACAACAACAATTAAAAATATGAAATATCATGGTGGCGGACGAAAACGAGAGCAGCGACTTTCGTAGTCACAAGTTTTTTGAACCCAGAATACATTATGGGGTCTTTGAGGAATATTCCGAATGAATTAGAAATTTATGGCGGATGTGTAAAGAAGAGGTTTCAATTTGAATATTCGATTATTGTAATTGAAACCCCTACTTCATATCGACATCTTCTTTACCTCTTCTTATTATCGGCTTAGACACAATAGGGACTTTGACAAATATTGTGAACTTAATTAAAAATTAATCCCCAATTCAAAAATTCTCAATTTTCCCAAAAACTTTGTTTCCAAACAACCCACTGTGCCTCGGCTTAGACACAATGTGTTTTTATTATTGTTATTGTTGCTGTCATTGATTTGCTTGGCTTACTGCTGGCTGTGTGGCTTGGCTGGATGACTGGCTGGCTAGATTGGCTTCAGAGTTCGCACAAGTTGAAGTTGGTCAACAACATCAGGCAGTCGTCAGTCATTCGAAGCGTTCAAATGAGAAACAGTCAACAACAAACAAATCTCGACAAACAAAAACGATAAAAAAATTAACGCCCGGTTTTTTTTAATTACAAAAAAAAACTTCAGTGAATGTTAATTTTCCAGAAATTTGTGTGTCGGCGACATTTAAAAAAAACAAAGAAAAAATTGTATTGAAATAATGTAAATTCAAAAGAAAATTTAAAGAAAAAAGTGAAAACCATCCAAAGGAAAAACCAAGAAAATCCATCTTAAATATCATCAAAGCGTTCAATTAACCTAACCAACCATCCATCCATCTATCGAAGATAAAAAATCGTAAGAAAGAAAAACCCGCATACCGATATCAAGTGAGAAACAACAACAAGAAAAGTAATTTCCAAACAACCGGAATCATTTTTATTGGCAATTTCCATTCTACCGGCCTGCTACTCTCCACCTCTCCCGCTCTCTGAGTTAGGTCGTCGTGTCACACACTCCGATAATTTGTTGGTCATTAAATGTTACTGTCTGTCATCGGCGATACGAAAAAAAACCCCGAAACAAAAAATAAAAACAAAAAATCCAATTTTACCTATCATTAGCACCAGTTCCCTTTGTTATACACTTCGTTGGCTTTTATGTATCGTATCGCATCTAAACAAACGGTAGTCGTTCGAATAGCAAGAAGAAGAACCTTTGTTGACAACTTTCTAAAGCACCAGCATCATCTTTTTGTTTTTGCAACAGGTCAAAAAGAAGAAGAAGAAGCACCAGCATCATCTTTGTCAGGCGAACATAAAGCTGCTGGCTATAAACACAAATTTTTATTAGTGGATTACCGAATATCATTGGCTTTATCGTTTCATCGTCATTGACTTCATTTATTATCACGAAGTGTGTATTTCGTTCAAGAATAATTGCAGGTAAGTCTATAACTTTTGATAGCACATAATGTTAAGGTCTTTAATGGTTCTAAAAATTTCAACATATTTGATAGATGCCACTTTAAAGTGGATTTTCAAACGTATCTTGGGAAAGACATGTCTCAGATTGCATTCTATTTCATAGATAACACTTTAACTTAGAGGTATCCAGTGCATCTTGAAAAACGCATGCCTTTGATGGGAGATTTAATTCACAATTCCGAACATTAGAATATATAAACCTGATCCGATCTATGTTGTATTTGTAAACGGTCCACAGTTTATGTTATAACCAGTAAGGAAAGTAGTAAAGTCGGACTGGGCCGACGGGTATCATAATACCCTTCACCACTTTGGGTATATTCTACATATGTATCCGAAAAGACGTCGCCTTTTTGAAGGAATTTTGACATGAAATTGAACAAACTTCAATATGTGATTTTTATGTCTTTCTGGAACCTATGCTAAATTTCATTTTATTTGGGCAAGTTTAATGTCGTTTGCGCACCGTGGGACAGATTTGTGTAAATCGATTTAAAGCAAACTTGGCACACGCTATTCTATATATAAGCTATATCTAAATCTGAACCGATTTTCACGAAACTTAGTACATGTCATTCTAGACTTAATTCAATACGCTATGCCAAAATTCGAGCAAATCAAATGATTTTCAGAGATTTTGGTGCACCATTAATCTAAAATCGGGTGAAACTATATATATGGGAGCTATTTGTAAATCTAAACCGATTTCCACGAAACTTTGCACACATCATTCTAGACCTAATTCAATAGGCTATAAAAAATTTCGTGCAAATCGAAAGATGTATAGGGACTTTGGTAGACCATCTACCTAAAATCGGGCGAAACTATATGTAGGTGCTGTATATAAATCTGAACCGATTTTCACGAAATTTACAACACATCAGTAGGCTATACCAAATTTCGTGCAAATCGAAAGATATGTAGGGACTTTGGTACCCCACTTACCTTAAATCGGACGAAAATATATATGGGAGCTATATCTAAATCTGAACCGATTTTTCCCAATTTCAATAGGGTTCGTCCTTGGGCCAAACAAATTTCATCCAATTCGGATCATAAATGCGACCTGTACTTTGTTTACAATTTAACATGGACAGACGGACGGACGGACATGCGTAAATCGACTCAGAAAGTGATTCTATGCAAATTATCAAAAGGAACCATGGGTCTATCTCGTTTTTTTTTGCTTGTTACAAACATATGCACAAAGACATAATACCCTGTACCACAGTGTGGTGAAGGGTATAAAAATGGACACTCAGTTGATTGTTTTCTCCTGCTACTCCTCTTGGCAGCAAAGGGCTTCCACAAAGCATCACCATCTTAGTCGGTTTAGTCTTTGTGTTAGTTTCGTTAATCATTCCAGCTAAGTAAATATTTGGTCTGCTGTAGCATGTCTAGGGATAAATAAACCGATTTTCGACTAATCTATTAATCGGCTTTGTATTGAAAAGTCTAAAAGTCGAAGTCGACTTTTGATCTTTGAAGAAATCGCAAAATTAACTTTTCAAGAACGACTTCCGCCTTTCTTCATAAATACTTGGTTTATTATCATGAAGCCCAAATTGTCAAAATTGTGCACATTCCAGAACTTTATATTATCTATTGACATATAAAAAAATCAACTAGAAATTGATTATGCATTAGTCAGTAAAAATCGAAAATCGATTGTGAAAGATCGAAAAATCGAATCTTTAGTCGAAGGCAAAAAAAAATCTAAAAGTCAACTATTAGTCAGGGCCAAAAATCGAATAGTCTAAACTTCGACTTTTTCGCTCTACTATGTATCCCTAAGCATCCTATCCCTAAGTGATGGAGCTGCCATCTATCGTAGTCTAGAAACAACGTCATCATACACTTTTTGTAGTGGCTGGGACCCTGGATTATCAGTTTTGTAATTTTCTTCTGGGTGGCGCTATCTCCTGCCATTTCATGTCAGGGGTGTTTCGGATGTATCTCATATAGAGTGAGATCTATGTCAGATTTTTACAAAAATTCGAAATCTACTTTGAACGATTTATCCCCTTCTCTGGGATTCAAACCCGGAATCCATCGTTTTGTAGTTTGACACACTATCGACTGGATAAAATACCTTTAATATATTCTTAACTTAGTAGATGATTGGTCTGCTGTAGAATGTTCTAGGTGATGGAGGATGTCATCTATCGTTGACTAGAAACAATGCTTACTTGAATTTTGTGCGGTGGTTGGGGTCCATGCTTCTTCAAAGTTGTGACGTTGTACAGTTCAACAACTGACTAGTTCAAAAGAACGATTTATTGAAAATAGCGAATGAACTAGGTGTTATCATGATGCAATAATAAGGTTATGTATATATCTGTCAAATTTTATCTAGTAATATTTCCCATGGTTGGATACATTGCGTATAGAATTCATGTACGTACGCTAAATGGACTACCTGAAAATTGCTATAAATATCCTCGCCATATAGTTCGATGTTTCTCGTTGCTTTTTTAAAGGAACTAGTTCCTTAATATAGTTCCTTTGTCCCATATACTTCCGATTCCTAGATATTTCTTTTGAATCTTTCTCTTGTTCACTACTATCTCTTGTATATAACCTAAATGGTGAAGGGTTTGTGTTCATTTAGTATGGAGTTCCAAGATACCTTATGTACATCACTGAAATTCGTAGGTATATATTTATATTCTTTACTAGAGTTAGGAAAGCAATCTCTTTCCTGAAGCGGTTCAATTTGTTTTTCGGTTCACCCAGCCAACGGAACTAGTTCCATATTTCCAACAATTCAAATATTCATTGGCACATGTCAGTTAATTGGGTCAATGAACGAGAAGATTCAGATGAACGATTGAATCAAAAGGAATTAGGTTATCGAATGTATAAAAGAAAATACTGAAACTAGATGAACTTTTCTTCTGCGGAATAGTTTCATTGAACTACTTTGTTCAGCAATGACTAAACTCTATTCTTCACGCTTTTGATACCAACACCTAAACGTTCATTTATTCGCCACACTCTCAGAAGGACAGTGTAAAAAATATGTAATAAATTACCATATATGGTTCGCAAAATGCTGAATAATGAGATGTACCGTTATATTTTGAATTTTGAGTCCCTATTGATAACTTTTGGTAATAGAATTTCCAATTCATTTTTTATACCACCAGCCTTATGGGCTATATACACTATGTTACGATAAAAATGTGTTTCATCGAAATATGTAGTGAACGCAATATCAAACTTTTATCCAAATTGTGCACATTGTAATATGTTTAATAAGCCTAGACCAAGTCCGAAGATGAGACTCATCTGTCCACACTTTCTGGTCTTTGATAAAATCATCATACACCTTACATAAAACAAATGGTAAATCATGTGCGGTCTAAACATGGAAGACATTAATATATATATATATATATATATATAATATATGAAGGTTGATTGAAACGATCAGTTATATCGGTCCACCATGTGCGGTACCTTCCTCAAAAACTGTCACAATTATGATAACATAAAAAATTTAATTAGAAATTAAAGAAATACTCCGCCTTGTCAAACCACATGTCGGCAACAGCGACAGACTCTTTATATGTTGTAAGGGTATTACGAGTATAGCTTTGCATTGCCCCAGGAGATTGTAACACTGCGAAATAATTTGTAAACACGATATAGGCAGGCCACATTTATAGGCCAATAGCCACAATTATGACCCGATCATCAAGAAATTTTACACAGAGAAAGGAGCCTGACCACAGAAAAAGCCTGACTGTTTTGAATCAATGAACCAAAACTTTTTTGTGTAATATAACGATATTGCAAATGTCACTAATATAGATTCACAGATACTAAGTGCTAAGTGGTAGTTGTGTAGGGTGTCATATCGGTCAGCCTTGACCGACTATTCTGCTCCGCTCACTGGTTTGTACTTTTTTTGGGAAAAATTTACTATCGGTATTTAGGAAATTCCATTATATGATGGACTGAAAAACGTGCAATAATTCTCAAAATACCGAATTTACTTCGAATCAAAAGGCGATTGCTGAAACTGAGGCTTATTTGGAATAAAATAATAATTCGTAATGCAAAAATGATACAGAAACGATATGAGGATATTTTAAATTGAACAGCATCATAGGTATTATACCACCCATTTATTTCTGAAGGCCCTTGCCGAATTTCCCATCCGAACTTACTATAATTTGACAGACATTTGCCACAGATTTTTTCAATTCTGTTCAATAAGTCGGCCCTGAAATGACATTTTAACCATGTCTCAATTTAACAGTACCACCAGAATTTGTTATTTTTTGGTTCCTCCTAGTGAAGGTTATACCAACATCTGCTATAATTAGTGACTTTATTCTATAACATCATCTATAACATGAGTGGAGCTCCCCTCCACCCACAAATAGTTGTAAGATATTTTTTGTTGATGCTTCGTGTACTTTTATTGGCTGCTAATGGTAGTTGTTGTCTACCCTTTGGCGTTTTACACTTTGGCATTTCGGCAGGTTTCGATTACCATTTGCAAGGTATGCTCGATTTAAAGTTGCAAGTTTTTTTTTTTGTTTTTCATCTCCACCATTCCCATCGACGTTCGCCTTCTTCTTAATAATGAATGAATGGAATGAATTGGGTTTGTATTTTGGGGAGTGGGTTAGACATGCCAGTCTGCCAGCCATTCAGCATATCACGTGCAGCTTTATTATGTGTGGCAATCAGCGAACTAAGTAATTTTCTTGGTGTTGTGTAAATTATGGGAAGATTTTAGTTTTGTTTTTGGGAAAATAAATACAGGTTTTATGGGGTGGGAAAAAATGTTATTTTTCCATGTGGTGTCTTCAGATCATTAATATCAATTTAGTTTTTTTTTTTTTGGAGCGATATTTAAAATGGACATTTTTTTTATCGAAGTAATGGAATCATCGGCTCAGGTGAGAATATTTAGGACCTATCAGAGCCATCATCGTTTCCCAAATCCCCAAAAACTTATAACAAGAATTCTTAAATATGTCCCACTTACCCAAATAGAATAAATCTTCATAGGTTATCGTCGGCTCTTTGCCCCTTCGCGCCAGCAATGAATTTCTCGATCTCGTTCTATGCGGTGATGTTGTGCTGCTTACCGACGACAATTGCATTAATTCCTGTGGCGCCAATTTCTCTGTAAATATCACTTCGCCATCCAATTGTAATTCAAGATGTGATCGATCGACAACAATTCGTGCCATGTGCCAGCTACCATCAGTTATGAAGCCACTCGATGGTGTTGATACGGTATCATTATCGGAACCGAGTAGATTACTGGCTATTTTTAAATGACCATTTTCTAAACCGAGCCCTAAGAATTTCTGACGATCATGTTCACTCCATAGCAGCAAACCATCGGGTTCTATGGTGGAGAAATTCAATGAAATTTGTATTGCTTCACGTGGTCGGACAAACATGGAGGGTCCCTTTCGTTTATCTTTCATGGGTATACGTGGTGGTGGTAAGATCAAATAACTATTGCCACGGAAGCTGGGTGTTGTTGGTTTGCTGAGAGCTGGACGCAAAAAGAAAATGAAAGAGAAATAAATAAAATAAGAAGGGAAAATGGATATAAACAGAAAAAATAATAGACGAACATGTGTATGTATCAGGCATACCTCTCATATAAATACATTCCAGAGTTCATCCTTTATACATAGAAGAAGTCCCCAAACTCTTCGTTACATCGAAGAGGTCTCCAAACTCTTATATACAGGGAAGAGGTCACCAAACTCCTCTATACATAGAAGAGGTCCCCAAACCCTCAAATACAGGGAAGATGTCCTCAAATTTCTCTATAAATAGACGAGGTCCCCAAACTTTTCTATACATGATAGAGGTCCTCAAACTCCTCTATACCTAAAAAAGTCTTCAAACTCATCAATACTTGAAAGAGTTCCCCAAACTTCTCTATACATAGCAGAGGTCCCCAAACTCCTTTATACATAGAAGAGGTCCCCAAACTCTTCTATGCATAGAAGAGTTCCCCAAACACTTCTATACCTAGAAAAGGTCACCAAACTCTTTAATACATGGAAGAGGTCCCCAAACTCCTCTATACATAGAAAAGGTCCCCAAACTCCTCTATACATAGAGGTTCCCAAGCTCTTCGATACATAAAATGAAAGAGGCCCACATATGAAATACATGAAAGAGGTCCCCAAACTCCTCTATACATATCAGAGGACCCCAAACTCCTTTATACATAGAAGAGGTCCCCAAATTCCTCTATGCATAGAAAAGGTCCCCAAAGTCTTAAATACATGGAGGAGGTTCCCAAACTCGTCTAAATATAGAAAAGGTCCCCAAACACTTCTATATATAATAGGTACCCAAACTCTTCTATACATGATCCCCAAATTCTCCATCCATAGAGGAGGTCCCCAAACTCTCCGACACGTCCCCAAAGTGGCCTAAGTATAGAAGAGAACCCCAAAACCCATCTATACATAAAAAAGTCCCAAAATATTTGTTACATCAAAGAGGTTCTCAAACTCTCCTAAACTCTTCTTTACATAGAAGACTCCAAAATCGTCTATACAAAGAATAGGTCTCCAAACTCCTCTGTACATAAAAGAGGTCCTCAAACTCCTCTGTACAAAAAAGCGGTGCCAACCTCATATCTATATAGAAGCGGTTCCAACACCTTATATATATAGAAGAGGTCTAAAACGCTCCTCTACGTAGAAGATACCCCATACTCTTCTCTGCATAGAAGAGGTTCCCGGCTCTTTTATACCTTGACCCCAACCCTTCTATACCTAGAAGAGGTCCCAACCTCTCCTTTCTACACATCGAAGAGGTCCGCAGATCATCTATACATAGAAGAGGACTCCTTGTAACTGAAGTTTCTCTCGAAATTTCCTTCAAAACAAATTTTTCGAAAACTTACCAATTTCACAATAGAATCCACCCCAGCCGTTCGGGCATGAACATCTACCACTTCGCAGGCAGCGGCCATTATTTTTACAAGGTATCAGCTTACAAGTTTCCGAGTATTCACAACGATCACCCTTTGCATATTCGGGGCAAATGCAGTGAGGTTGTAACTTCTCGTCGAGCCAGCAATGGCCACCAGCCTCACAGGAATCACCACCACAGGCAGTGCCATCACAATCGCGGATGTTACGGGATTCTAAAAATAGAAATAATTTTAAATTGAAAACATGATAACAAAATAGAGAGGCTTCCTCTTACCAATAATATTCGTTTCATTCAGGACAATTCTTGTACCGCTCACGACCAAACCTCGAACACAGCCACGGAATGGTACAGGGAAACCGGATATGGCATTATGCGGCAATTTCGACAAATCTTTCAAACCTCCAACATATAGCAGGGCATCAGGTTCTACCAAAACCTCTGCACTCGGAGCCAATGCCGATGAGGCACTACCCTCAACCCACAGGGTCAGCCATCGGCCACGTTGTGCCATTTTAATTTTATGCCATTCACCAATAGCCAACATACGAACACTTCGTACCACAGTAACATGATTACTTGGACCAGAGATACGGAATTCCACCACACCACCTTGCAGAGAGAGCGAAACAAATCCGATTTTCTTATCCATATTTTTATTGAGGCTACCAAAATATAGAAGAAGACCTCGTTCCGACAGCGGTCGCAATTGGAATTCAATAAAGAAGAATTGCACACGATGATGTTCTTCAAAGGATTTGGAACCCATCAGAGGTACAGGGGAGAAATTCCTCTGCTTTTCAACTTCATTCAGTAGTTTCATGACGAAATGTTGATTCGATGACGCAATGGGTTTTGGTGGCATTAATTTCTTTGTAAAGTTACGATAGCTGATGATTTGTGAACGTTTTGCACCCATTTTATCGCTGTTGTCGTATAGGTATGGCCATCTTACTGCCAGGTAGGATCTCCTTCCTGTTAAACTGACATCGCTAAGGGAATGGATTTCTGGAAAAAGAATATAAAGAGGATGTTATGAGACCGATAGATTTTTGTTGTTGTGACAAATTTGCATTAAACACAAATTTTGATTATTTCCAAAAAACCCCAAATTTTCAAAAAAATAATGTTTGTAATTAGCACCTCGAAAATAAATTCAACCTAATTTCTAAGCTTGGTACGATTCGGCACCGAGATACCCTAATTTAATTTGAAACAATTTAATTAGTTTGATGACTCATATTAAACTGGTATGTAAAATTTAAAATTTACTTTGAATCAGATTCAATTGGTTTTGGAGCAAACTAGTCTGGTTGAGATCTGGGTTAGAATTAAAATTCTGCACATAAATATGATAGACTTTGTACACTATTTATTTTCTCCTGTTGTACCTCATAGGAGTACACGGCTTCAAGAATGCTTTGCGATTAGTCCTTTTATAAGTTTCGTTAATCTTCATTGTTTTTCAGCTAAATAGATAATTGGTCTTTTGTAGCCTGCGCTGGGGGATTGAGGTGCCATCTATCGTTGCCTAGAAAAAATGTATCCTTGAATTTTATGCAGTGGTTCAGGTCCTGGATTAGATTTATACAACTCTTTGGATACTACATTCTTGATCAGAGTTATGGTACTGGAGCATTAAAATTCTGCACTGCCCTAGTACAATTCCCAGGTTATTATAGAATAGTAGAGGCTTGGTATTGTCTTTTATGTAAAGATTTGTGATCTCCTTTTGGAAGCATAGGCCATCATACTCCATTAGTTCTTGCATGAGTTTAGTCAATCATCTTTTTATTACAGTTAAGTAGATGTTTGCTCTGTTGTAGCCCTAGGTAATGAGGTCGGCATCTATCGTTTCCCATATACAACGCCTCCTTGAATTTTGTGCAGCGGTTGGAGCCTTTGCTTATTTTGTGTTGTTATTTTTCTCTAGGTGGCGCCATCTCCTGCCTTTCCTATTTGGTGTTATCCTCATGTGTTGATATTAATGCTTCAAATGCGCTTCATCTGGATTTTTAAAAATATTCGGATACCACTTTGAACGCAATGTTCCTCATCAGCTGGGGTTTGAAACCGGGGTAAAGCGTTAACATTTGCACATGACCTTGTACTACTCACTGGATAGGCTGGTATAATTTTTAGGTATATAGTTTTTCTCCAGTTGCGCCTTTTGGTGGCATAGGTCTTGCACAGAGCATCGCTACCTTATTCCAGCTAGAATTTTTAATGGATAAAAAGTATCTGAATCAACTTTATATGTATCGAATTGCCTGTTTATAGACACTTCGGATCTTAAAGGACAAGAGAATAGAGTTGGACAATATCGTTCCTCTAGCGGTTCGATCTTCTTTTGTTCGCTTCGTAAAAGAAACTAAGTCATTAATTTAGTTCTATTGTAATTTAGTGCGATTGTATCGCACGGAACTAGGCGAACGAGAGCAAAAGAAACTAGATGAACGAAATAAACGGACCTAATACCAATCATTTCTTTTACAGAATAGTTCCTTTGAACTAGTTCGTCCCGGAACGTCAGAAGTCTCAAAAAATTTAAAATTTATATCACATAATGGTATGATGGACTGAAATAGTGTTACGATTTTTGTACCCTTTACCACACTGTGGTACAGGATATTATGTCTTTGTGCATATGTTTGTAACAGGCAAAAGGAAACGAGATAGACCCATGGTTCCTTTTTAGAATATGCATAGAATCACTTTCTGAGTCGATTTATGCATGTCCGCGCCTGTCCTTAAATTGTAAACAAAGTGCAGGACGCATTTATGATCCGATTTGGATGAAATTTGGCACAAGCCACATATTTGGCCCAGGGACGAACCCTATTGAAATTGGGAAAAATCGGTTCAGATTTAGATATAGCTCCCATATATATTTTCGTCCGATTTTTAGCAAATAGCGCACCAAAGAGTCAAATTTAGGCCGATTGGCACGAAATTCGGCACAGCGTACTGAAGTTAGGATAGACTAAAGTTTGCCAAGTTTTATTGAAATCGTTTCAGATTTAGATATAGCTCCTATATATATTATCGCCCGATTTTAAGCAAATGGTGCACCAAAGAGTCAAATTTAGGCCGATTGGCACGAAATTTTGCACAGCGTACTGAAGTTAGGATAGACTAAAGTGTGCCATGTTTTATTGAAATCGGTTCAGATTTGAATATAGCTCCCATATATATGTTCGTCCGATTTTTGGAAAATGGTGCATCAAAGAGGCAAATTTAGGCCGATTGGCATGAAATTTTGCACAACGTACCGAAGTTAGGATAGGTTAACGTGTGCCATGTTTTATTGAAATCGGTTCAGATTTGAATATAGCTCCCATATATATGTTCGTCCGATTTTTGGAAAATGGTGCATCAAAGAGGCAAATTTAGGCCGATTGGCATGAAATTTTGCACAACGTACCGAAGTTAGGATAGGCTAACGTGTGCCAACTTTTATTGAAATCGGTTCAGATTTCGATATAGCTCCCATATGTATGTTCGTCCGATTTTTATACCTTTCACCACACTGTGGTACAGGGTATTATGTCTTTGTGCATATGTTTGTAACAGGCAAATTTAAACGGCCGATGGTTCCTTTTGGCATGAAATTTTTTAAGTCGATTTATGCATGTCCGTCCGTCCGTCTGTCTGTTGTATTTTTGTGAGCAAAGTACAGGTTGCATTTATGATCCGAATTGGATGAAATTTGGCACAGCTCATTTGTTTGGCCCACGGACGAACCCTATTGAAATTGGGAAAAATCGGTTCAGATTTAGATATAGCTCCCATATATATTTTCGTCCGATTTAATGTAAATGGTGTACCAAAGTCCCTATATATCTTTCGATTTGCACAAATTTTGTATAACGTACTGAATTGGGCCTAGAGTGATGTCTGCCAAATTTCGTGAAAATCGGTCCAGATTTAGATATAGCTCCCATATATAGTTTCGTCCGATTTCATGTAAATGGTGCACCAAAATCCCTATATATCTTGCGATTTGCACGAAATTTGGCATAACGTACTGAATTGAGCCTTGAATGATGTGTTCCAAGTTTCGAGAAAATCGGTCCAGATTTAGATATAGCTCCCATATATATTTTCGTCCGATTTCATGTAAATTGTGCACCAAAGTCCCTATATATATTTCGATTTGCACGAAATTTGGCATAACGTACTGAATTGAGCCTAGAATGATTCGTGCTAAGTTTCGTGAAAATCGGTTCAGATTTAGATATAGCTCCCATATATATTTCGATCCGATTTCATGTAAATGGTGCACCAAAGTCCCTATATATCTTTCGATTTGCACGAAATTTGGCATAACGTACTGAATTGAGCCTAGAATGATGTGTTCCAAGTTTCGAGAAAATCGGTCCAGATTTAGATATAGCTCCCATATATAGTTTCGTCCGATTTCATGTAAACTGTGCACCAAAGTCCCTATATATATTTCGATTTGCACGAAATTTGGCATAACGTACTGAATTGAGCCTAGATTGATGTCTGCAAAGTTTCGTGAAAATCGGTCCAGATTAAGATATAGCTCCCATATATAGTTTCGTCTGATTTAAGACATATGGTGCACCAAAGTCCCTATATATATTTCGATTTGCACGAAATTTGGCATAACGTACTGAATTGAGCCTAGAGTGATGTCTGCAAAGTTTCGTGAAAATCGGTCCAGATTAAGATATAGCTCCCATATATAGTTTCGTCCGATTTCATGTAAATGGTGCACCAAAGTCACTATATATATTTCGATTTGCACGAAATTTGGCATAACGTACTGAATTGATGCTGGAATGATGTGTGCTGAGTTTCTAGATATATATATATATATTTTCGCCCGTTTAATCTAAATAATGTACCAAGTTCTTATGTTGCATAGCGTTTTGAATTTAATCCAGAATGATGTGTGCCAAGTTTCGTGAAAATCGGTCAAGATTTAGATATAGTTTCCACATATATATTCGTCCGATTTAATGTAAATGGTGCACCACATGTATCTTTCGATTTGCACAAAATTTGGCATAGCGTTCTGAATTGATGCTGGAATGATGTGTGCTGAGTTTCGTGAAAATCGATTCAGATCTATATATATATATATATAAAATGTTTAGAGAAAAACGCGTTTAAAGTTTGAGAATCCCTTCAGCCGTCTCTTGATGCTGACACAATAAATCGACTATATTTTCATGAGTTCTTGAGATTTTCATTTGAAATTTTGTAGGGACATTCTTTTATTATTGTAGATTCGAATTATATCAACAACAATTTTGACCACGAGAATTCGAACCCGGTCGACCACATATGCTTACATGTTGTCGATATGGATTTTTATCAAAATAGTTCTACAAAAAAGTTTTTTCTCCAAAAATCCACATTTACGATTTTAGTGTAGACATTAAAAATACCGAAAATGGGGCATGAGCTCTATATGATGGCTATGAAGATATGTACCGTTACTATTGATGTTTTTGTTTTTGCTGAAAGACAGACGAAACTGGCCGAGGGTTAAAATGACAAATGCTATTTTTTCTAAACTATGTGTCTTTATATGATCTTAAATACAAAATTTTAGATGTTTATTCCGACAAAAACGTTTTTGATACTGAAAGGGTTAACGCCTCTATCCAATTGAAACCTCCTTGAGACTACTTTTTGAACATCTACACTTGTATAAACATATGCACTATCCTAGAATCTCTCAACCGCCTGTTTTCAACATTTCACATATTTTCACATTAAATTTTCATATGTTAATTAATTGCATTTTCATTTATTAATAACATTGCCCAATATGTTCTAAACACAAGACAAACACACATCCAAACTTTGGCAATTACTCCTGGCACCCAAAATAATCCTTCACATTACGGCCTGTCTCCCACACAGTACCCGTGCTAAGTTGTCCATAAAATGATACATATTCCCAATTAGCACTTTACACACATTTTGTATTTCTTGAATTTACATTTCATGCACATGGCATTTTGATATATTGGCATTGGTGATGTTGTTATGGAATTTCATTTTGTTGGGCACATTCGAGAAATGTTATCCACTTACCTTCTTCACAATTTTTGCCCGTTTGACCCACCGGACAGTCACATTCGTAACCGTTGACCAAAGGCACACATGTCGATTCTTCGGAACATTTATTGTTAAATGAGTCACAAGGATTTGTGGGTTGGGCACACAATGGGCCATACCATCCCTCCTGGCATATGCAGCTGTGTAATGGAAGAGAGGGGAAAGAGAGCGGGCAGAAAGAAAGTAAACGAGTAGGCATTAATTATTTGATCGCATTTCTCTGATGTTATTGTTCGTCTTCTCCATTCGAACTTACGTAAATGTCGCTCCATGCTGAAGACATGCACCATCATGCTGACATGCATGTCGATGACATTCTCGTGTACCACATTGGCCCACACCACGACCCCGTACGCCGCGTGTCTCCTGCAGTGGCACTGTAACCTGACCGGCCTTCAAATGGACATCGTAAATGCAGCCTTGGAATCCTGAATGCAGTGGCAAGTCATGCGGCAGGGTATTGAAATTGGCAATCTCATGACCACCCAAATATAAAATCGGCAAGACATCCATGCGACTGACACTGCCCGGCGAACGTCCAGTGATATTAAATTTACCATCGACGGATAGCCATGCTTGGCGCCCAATGCGTCCGACTTTAATTTCATAGGGCACCCGTGGTGCGTCCAAACGGAAATCGATTGGCTTTTGGGTGAAGATTCTACGTGGTCCGGCACCCAAATTCCAGGTGAGCATAATATAGCCCTGTATAAAACTAATGGCCAAATGATCGCTCTTTTCATCGTGATAGCCCGGTTGGCCCAAAAAGGCCAGCAGAGCTATTTGCGACATGGTCTGTGGTAAAATCTTGAAACTCAATTCCATGGAATATTCCAGCGGTATGGGCACGGTGTAGGCCACAAAAGAAGAGAGGCCATTGACACTGCCCGAGAATGAGGGCAGAGCCACTTCCAGGTCTGAAAAATTTGCATTTGCATCAAGGAATATTGACAAAGGAGGTAGGTAGGCTAAGAAGTATTTGAGCGTATTTGTATTTTTTTGTGGTGCAAGAAAGGGAAGTGGGATGGGATATTTATTTTTTTGTTATTTAGGAAGGGATGGGGATAAGGATTGGTTTAAAATAAATTAAAAAAAATAATTTGTTATTCCTTGGTTCATTAGCAGCTGCGTTATCAACCAACAAAATTTTAAAATATTTCATAAATAAATTCTTACCAAACAAAATTAAAATATTCTTCTTTTTCTAAAAACACAAATTTTCAATGGAATATGCAGCATTCTTTTATAAAAAAATCATAAAAATTATTTTTCTTCTTCTTTTTTTCTTAAATAAAAATTGAAATTACAAACTGGGTATGGGGGTGCATCTCTACAATACTCTTCGCTTTTCTCTCTTTCTTCAATTTGAAATGACTTACTGTGTTCACAATAGTGTCCATGTTTACCCAAAGGACACAAACATAGATAACCGCTACCCGGAAATTGTACACAAGTTCCACCATATTGACAGGGATTGTCTTCGCACACCGATATCTCACAGGTGGGACCCATGTAACCAGACGGGCATTTACATTTCCATTTTTCCACCTTGTCACCATTCTCATCAATTTCATTGGTTTCGATTTTAATGCAAGCGGCACCATTGCGGCAAGGGCTGGATAGGCAGGCCAGTGAACCGCATTCCGTGATACCGAACCCGTCCAATGCATCTCTAGAAGGAGAAGGGAAACATATTTGGTTATTGAGGAGGCGATTTATTTAGATAAAATAAATTTTATAAATTTTATTTAGATGAAATATTTTTAATTTAGACAAAATATTTTTTTGAGAAAAATTCCGTACATGGAACCTATTGTGGACAAATAGACCTTCAAATCGGTCTTCCATACTTAGAAGTGTCTTGGCAGGCTTATCTATACTAATAAAAGAGTAAAGTGATTAACTGACTGACTTAAAGATTCATCAACGCCCAGACGCAATAGCTGGAGCTGGAATCTTGAAATTTTGAGTGAGGGTCACTTTTAGTCCAAAGGTGTCAGATAGGACTGGGTTTTAGCAAATTCGTATTAGAACGCCACGAAAAGTACTAAAAAATATGGCACTGTTTATATTTGGCTAAAACTCTGAAATTTGGATTGAGGACCAGTGATGGGGTGGTAGGATAAATGTACCAAAATTCGAACTATATGTATCCGAAAAGTACTAAATTTGTTACAACTTCGTAGAATGTGAACGGATAGAGCTAAAAACTTGAAATTTGAACTGCGAATCAAGGTTGAGAAGTAAGGTCGAAATTAGGAGGCGGTTTTGGAAGGGTTTAGTCATATATACGAAAAGTACTAAACGGTTGTAAATTTGGTATTATTTGTATTTGGAGGAACGGAACGGGAACTGGAATCCTGAAATTTGAAATTAATATTACCGTCGGAGTGTAGGATTGGGATATGTAGGTGGTTTTGAATATTTGTACTTATGTGTACGAAAAATACTAAACGGAACTATATTTGGTACAATTTTAATTTTAGAGTTAGGATCATTGCTGGGGTGTCGGATTGGGGTATGTAGCAAATTTTGAAAATTCGTACTAATGTGTACTATGTGGTATCAAATTTGGATTTGGGTGAACCAATAAAACTGGAATCTTCACATATGGAGTTAGGATATACACTGTTGGAGTGTTGGGTATGCAGGAAGTTTTGGAAATATCTTCTTATGTGTACTAAACGTCACTAAATTTGGTACAATTTGTATTAAAAGTGAACCGATAGAGCTGGAATCCTGAAATTGTGTAATAGGATTTCCATTGGATTGCATGATGTAGGTTGTAATGGAAATTTGTACTTATGTGTACTTAATGGTTCTAAATTTGTTACCTACTTTAGCAATCGTACTTATGATTGTTAAATTAGGTAGTTATGGAAATTTATATCAACTCGTACTAAATTTGGATTTGGGTGAACCTATATCTGAAATTTTTTTCCAAATATGTATTACAAAAATACAAATGGTGATATATAATACCAAATTTAGTATAGACCTAGATTTCTGTTGTGGTCAGAATTGGTGTGTAGGGTTGAGATATGTAGGTAGTTTTGAAAATACTTACTATAAGAAAACATACGTACTAAATAGTTCTAAAATTTTAATAATGGTCGGTATTGGGTTTTAAATTCTTCCCATATTCGCTGGCGAAGTAGCGGGCATATGCTAGTTCTATATATAATTAGTTTGATAAACACATTTTCGAGAACTTCTGCAATAGTTTGCGCTTCACCATTATTAAATATAATTCCTAATGAGGACTATGACCTAATATTCATGACTCTCAAGGTGTTTGCCGTGAAAGTGCATGATCTACGTCAGTACGTTGTACCAACTTTCGTGCATGTCGACAGATATATAGGGTGTTTGGTGCACCATTTACCTTAAATCGGGCGAAAATACATATGGGAGCTATACCTAAATCTGAACCGATTTTCCCCAATTTCAATAGGGTTCTTGTCCTTGGGCCAAATAAGTGGGCTGTGCCAAATTTCATCCAAATCGGATAAAAAATGCGACAGCAAAATTGGTGATCTGTCTTCCAATAGCACCATCGAGTTAAAATACTTTCAAAACCTGATAAGTCTTTATATATTAGGTTGGGGAAAAATTCATTATTTTTATATGAACTATATGATTTTATTTAACATGTTTGGGAATGTCTGATTCGGGCCAAATATGCATCGTTTTGTTGTATGATATGTTGACATTTTAAAGGCAATTCCATGATGCCTCTCTCATAGAAGTCCTCCTTTCTATTTGCAAAAAAATGTAGTAGTCAATTTTCACAATCCTCCCAATTTTTTATCTGGGCTGTATGGCGGATGTATTAAAACTTCCCAAAAGCTCCTAAAGTTTCTGAAGAGTCACTGGAAGACGACACCTCTCCTGTTGGCCAATTCTGGCCAATATTCACAATCCTCCCTAGATACCAATTTTTTATCTGGCCTGTATGGCGGATGTATTAAAACTTCCCAACCAAGCTCCTAAAGTTTCTGAAGAGTCACTGTAGATGTGTGTGGCCTAGCGTTGTCCTGGTGGAACACGACATCTCTCCTGTTGGCCAATTCTGGCCGTTTATGGTCAATTGCTATCTTCAAACGGTCCAATTGTTGACAGTAGTAATAACCCCCTTCCAGTCCCACCAAATGCATAACAGAAGTTTCCTGGCCGTTTGGCCCCCGTTTGAGGCGCTCCACCGCTCTTTGACCACAATCGTTTACGCCCAGGGTTATCGTATGTGAACCATTTCTCATCTCCAGTCACCATCCGTTTAAGAAATGGGCCTATCTCATTCCGTTGGGCCAAGGCATCGCAGATGGAAATTCGATCCATCATATTTTTCTGTTAATTGGTGTCCCACGCAAACATCGAGATTCTTTTTGAATCCAGCTTTGTGTAAATGTTTTAAACCATAAACACCATTCACAATTTAGGCGCTTGGCTTGCATTTTTGCCTTTGTTTTTTATTTTATTTCATATAGACCTGTAACTTCTCATGAATATTTCATTCATATTTCAAGTGAAAATGTCAACAACTCCTGCAGATATTGTCGATTTATTGAGTCAGGATCAAGCAACGACAAGAGCGTTTCTCAAACTTTAAACGTGTTTTCCTCGAAACAGCGTTTTTACGATTGGGGCCACGATAACTCAAAAACTATTAATCCAATCAAAATTTTAACACGTAATTGTACATAGCTATCGCATGAACTAGAATAAGTCCAATCGGATCTTCCATATTTTCCAGCATGGTTTTTAGTAAAAAATATTTAATTTTTCAAAAAAAAAAAGAAAAAATAAAATAAAATAAAATAAATAAAATAAATATTACTAATACTCAGCACACCCCTTCAAATTACTTGTCCAGATTCCCTTCACCGTGGATTGTGTAGTGATGTTCGGCTTTCAATTGTGGCCTATAGATCGAATCAAAAAAAAGAAAAAAAAACAAAACAAAAAATAAGTTTTCGGTCCACTTCATCCCAACATTATTATATGGTCATCGCCGAAAATTATAGGCGTTGTCCTGGAACAGGAACCTCATGGAACATTTAAAAGCAGTCCGCGCTATATTTCCGTCACGTAGTGTGGTATTTAATTATTAAATAATATCTGAATACGTATATACCTGTTAATATTTAGGTGTAACTCCCACATCCGAGCACATACAACAATATAATTGGCATTAATTTAAAGGCCAACCACTTCTCTTGGATATACTATCAACTTCTCGGATCTATGTCCTTCAGGGTAAATCTAAACACTACAGAATACAAATTTTGTCATCCCATCCCATGTCAACCCATCTTTATCAAAGCAGGCATGCTTATTCTTTGGCCCAATCCCCTTCTCCATGTAAAATGTTTCGAGATGTTTGGGCCATAATTGCGGCCTCTGGAGCGACCAGAAAAATCGACAAAAATTAAGTATTTGGTCCATTACATCCCCTAAATATTAACCAATCTTTACCAAAAACAATAGGGGTCTTCATTGGCCAGAACCGGTCCTACATGCAAAATTTCGTGAAGATTGGTCCATAACTGTAGCTTGTATCGTGTTTACAAAATATAATGGACAGACGGACGGACACACATGTCTAGATCTACTCAGCTAGTCGAGATATGACGATCGGTATACTTAAAGGTGGGTCCACGATCAATATTTCGCGGCGTTACAAATTCTTGGTCCTGCACAAAGCTATAATACCCTGACAACATAGTTGTGTAGGGTATAATAATTTCCGTAGGTCCACACATGTCTAGATCTACTCAGCTAGTCGAGATATGACGATCGGTATACTTAAAGGTGGGTCCACGATCAATATTTCGCGGCGTTACAAATTCTTGGTCCTGCACAAAGCTATCATACCCTGACAACATAGTTGTGTAGGGTATAATAATTTCCGTAGGTCCGCCATTTTGCTAATTTTTGAGCAAAGTCAATAGTCCTAAGTCAGATATGCACTCTTCTAATTGCGTTGGAATTTTGAGATTCGGATGTTCCAGTGATCGGAAATCATGCCCGCCGTCGATTTTTAATAGATTAGTCCTTGTGTTAGTTTCGTTATATCATTGTTTGTTTTATTTCACCTATGTAGAGTCTTGGTCTGCCGTAGTCTGTCCTAAGTGATGGGTCTGCCATCTATCGTTGTCTAGAAACAACGCCTCAGTGAATTTTGTACAGTGGTTTGAATCCTTGATTTTTAGTCTTTCCATTTTCCTTTAGGCATCGCCATCTTCTGTCATTCCTATTCGTGTTATGCTCATATGTTGATGCCGAGGTTAGATTGAATATTGAACATCTAAAGTAGTCTCTTTGAGCTGGTTAAAGCCCCTCTTTTACATATCCTTTGAACATTTCACAGTTTTTATCCATGCAATACCAAATGCATTTTTTTTCGAATTAATTAGTCATCCAATTAATTAATTGGCATCCAATTACATGTGACTTTTATAAACTTCATAGTTGTCATGTGACCTCTCACTTTATGTTTCTATCCCAATACCCTTGAAAACTAATTCCAATTTTTGTAGTTATTGTTTTTTGAGGAATTAATTAATTTGGTAGCCATTTGTGTGTGTGCCCATTTCATAGTTTTTTCAAATAAATTTGTTGTGTCCCTTTTTCCATTTTAACCCAAAAAATCCAATTAAGTAAATCCTTATAGTTTTTGAAATATTCACAATAATGCCGCACACAGACACATATGCAGAGACACAAATACATCAATACAACATTCTCTCGGTCATTCATTGATCACATTCACATCCTGTAAATGTTTTGTAACTGCAACTTTTGTGCCAACTACAGTTTAATGAATGAAAAATAAAATGAACAAAAAAAACTATGAATGGAATGGATAAATATAACTGAAAGCCCGAGGAAGGTGGTGGAATATAAAATTGAAAAAATAAAAATGTAATAACGAATGTTGTTGTTGTTATTTTTTAAATGTATAAAATTGACATATGTGTGTTCGTCCCATTGAATCCCATTTAATTCATTGAAAATAAAACTATCAACAAGGACGAAACAAATTTTTGAATGGAATGGATGATCAGTTCGAGTAGGAAGGCGGATAATAGTTGGAGTAGATTTTATGCATAGCATATAACTGGAAGATTAATATGATATAAAGAGCCTATAGTAGGCCTTCTGTCGTTAAGGTCGTTGAGAGGTCATCTATACAAAGGAAAAATTAAAAGTTCTCCTATTTTCTGAATACCTATCTAGAGGAGACCTATAGAAAATCATCTATATATAGATGATCTATATATGTTTTTGTAACGATATATAGAAAGTATTTTATATTCTAGAGAATGGTCTTGTATTCTTAGAAGACTTTGGAATGTCTTTTCTATGCAGAATACCTATAAAAGACTTTATCCTTACAAATTTGTTCTATCTTCAGAAGGTTTCTAGAAGATGTGGTATGTTCAGAAGATGTATAGAATACCATTTATCGTCAGGAGACCTATGGAAGTAGTAGGTCTCGGTCGAAAATTTTCTATATATAAAATACTTATATAAGTTTTTGAAACGATATATAGAAAGTTTTTTATATTCCCGAGGCCCTAAAATTAAAGGTCTTGTATTCTTAGAAGACCTATAGAATGTCTCTTCTATGCAGAATACCTATAGAAGACCTATAATCTATTTTCAGCAAACCTATGGTAGGCCCTACATCTGCAAAGAACCTTTACAAGATTTTCTACATACAGACATCCTACAAAATTTGTTGTGGTATGTTCAGTTGATCTAAATAATGACTTCATTCGTCAGGAGGCCCATGGAAGTTATTCTTTCTTCGGTAAATCTATAAAAGGACTTATCTGTAGAAAACTTAAAGGAGTTCCTACGAAAGTTGCTCTATCTTTGGAAGGTCTATAGAAAATAATTAGAAGACTTTTTATTCTCAGAAGCTATAAAAAATCTGTCTTTAAATACATGACCATGTATCCCTCAGAAGAGCTATACAATGTTTGAAATCTATAAGATACCCCCATGGAAGTTTAGCTATCTTCAGCCGATCCATAGACGGTCCTTCAGGTATACAAAATCTATCCAACGTTTTTTTATCATCAGAAGGCCTACAAAAGTTATTCTATCATCAGAAGGCTAGGATAAGGTTTTCTATATTTAAACTACCAATTGAAGTTGTTCGAATATCAGATAGATGGCCTTGTATCCCCAGAAGGCAAATACAATGTCTTAAATATAGAAGAAGACCACTAGGAGGCCCCCATAAGAGTTTGTCTATCTTAATGACCTATAGAAGCTATTTTAGGTATACAAAATATATCCAAGATTTATTTATTATCTTCGTTAGGCCTATAAAAGTTATTCTATCTTTAGAAGATGAAGAAGTTAGAAGTTGTTCTATGTTCGGAAGTTCTATAGAAGGCCCTCTATTATCAATAGACCTTATAGATTCTTTCCTTATCAGAAGAATATAACTTGTAGGAGATATTCTTCAGAAGACTTGTAAAATTTTTTTCTGTATTTTAAGGCTTTTAGAAAATATTCCATCTGTAGACAACATATAGAAGTCCTCTATAGAGGACCTATAGAAGAGGATCTTAGAAGACCTTAGGAAACATTGCAATATATACTCGACCTCCGGAGCTTATATAATTCATTTATAGAAGTTCTTACATCAGAATATTGAAAACCTCAAGAAGGTAATCTATTCATAGAAAACTTCTATAGATAAAACATCTTTCAGAGATCGATTGGTGATTTTCTATATTTTTGTACTTAATGAAGGCCTTCATTATGTAGAAGATCTTAGGATGACCTTCCATCTAAATAATAGCTCAAATATGGCTTTCTATCCATAAACGACGTCAAGTTGCCCTTCTGTTTACAGAAGCACTCCGGGTAGTTTTCCATTTGAAGAAGACCTTAGGTTAGCTTCCTCTCTATTGATGTCCTCAGCTTAGCCTTCTATCCATGGAAGACCTAAGTATGATTTTTAATCTGTTAAAGTCCTCAGAACCATAGATGGTGATATTCACATTTAAGGAGATCTAATTAAGGCCTTCAATATATAGAGCCATCTTGAGAAATTATTATTATTCTATCTATAAAAGGATTCAGGACTTAGGTTTGCCTGCTCTCTATATATGAACTCAGTATGGCTTTCTATCCATTCGAGCCTTCAGGATAGCCTTCTATCCATGGAACCTATGATGGTGATTTCTATATCTAAGGAGACCTAATGAAGGCCCTCAATAATTGAAGATCTAGGTATGACCTTCTACCCAAATAATTGCTCAGGATGGTCTTCTATCTATAAAATACTTCTGGTTGCCCTTGTGTCTATAGAAGCACTCAAGAAAATTTTGTATTTGAAGAAGACCTTAGGTTAGCCTCCTCTCTATATATAGCAAAACCTTCTAACCACGGAAGACCTCACAATGTTTTTTATTATATTAAAGTCCTCAGAACCTTAGATGGTGCTTTCTACATTGAAGGAGACCTATGGAAGGCCTTCAATATATGAAACATCTTAGAATGACCTTCTATCCAAAAAATAACTCTGAATGGCCTTCTATCTAAAAAGACCTCAGGTTGTCCTTCTCTCTATAGAATAGCACAGTGTACTCGGGGTATATTTGAAGAAAACAGTAGACTACTCTCTATATATATCCTCAGTATGCCTTTCTATCCATAAAGACCTAAGCAAGTCAATATGTAAAATATCTCAGGATTACCTTCTGTCCAAATAATAGCTCTGTATGGCCTTCTATTTATAAAACCCTTAGGTTGCAGACTATAGATGAAATAAGTATGCCTTTCAATCCATTAAAGACTTCAGCATGAACTTCAATACATGAAAGATCTCACAATGGTCTTTTATCTGTTAAAGACCTCAGAAACATAGAAGTCCGCAGTATGATCTTGTTTCCCAAGAATATCAAGAATATCTTATCAAGTTGACTTTTTATACAGAGAAAACCTCACGATAGGTTTCTACCCATAGAAGGCCCTATACCCAGAGAGAAACTCAGGATATTCTTTTATCAAAGTAGAAATCATGGTGTCCTTTTATCCAAGTATATCTCAGAATGGCCTCCTATCTGTAGTATGATTTTTATTCATTACAGACCTCAGGTCCATAGAAGTCCGCAATATGCCCTCCTATATAAGAAATACCTCCTCAGTGCTTTCTCTATATAGAACCGTAGTTACGCCTTTTGTTCATAGATTAACTCAGGACACTTTGTATATACTCATCTATCTTTTATAGATATATTAACTTTCTGTATTCCTGTATACATGAAATGATATCCGGAGGTTTTGCACAGACGAAGAATCTCCTGAGGTATAGACACATGAATTTGATGAAGTGTTCTGAAGATCTTCTGGCCTTTTTCTATTAAAGTCCTCAGGACAATATACGTCTATGTTGAGAATTAGAATACTTGTGTTTATAAAAGTCCTGCAGGACTTCAGCAGAATATATTCTCCATTTGAAATAGTTGCAGAGGGTGAATTTTTTTGCAGGATAGCTGCAGAGGGTCGTCTATCTATATTTAAGACCCTCAATCGAGAGGATCGTCTATCTATATTGAATACACTCAATCGAGTACACGCTTCTATCTTTGAATATCCTCCCTTCAATTCCTTCTACATATGTCCTGCTAATACATATAGTGTAAAATAGTGTGAACACTGTGAACATTGCTAATACACATTTTCTCCCTGTCAATGGTGTCCAATTTTTCGTACAAACAAGAGAAAAAACACACACCATGACATCCAACATTTTGACATTTGCTATACAGGATAATAGACAACAATTTTATTTTTGCATTCGAAAAAAAACTGTTTGTTCATGTCGATGCATGTGAACATGCATCCATACAAGCAAAAAAGGACATTTCGATAGATGGACATTTAGATTTGTCATAGGAATTGGAATATTGATTAAAAATTGGATCCATACAACTCTCACACACACAAAACAAAAACATAAATTTCAATGGAATGACAATAGCAAAGATCTACCCTCCATCTCGGCATCTTCCGCAAAAATGTTAAAAAGGATTAAATGCTAAAAGGATTTTTTTGGTTCCCTCTTTTGCAGTTGACTTCCATTCATAATGTCAAAGTAAAGAGTTTGAGTATTTTTTTTTTTTTTTTTTGGTTTGGAGGTTTTTGTGGTCAAATGTAATTTTAATTCCAAATTTTTTTATTCGACTTTACTTTCTATTTTTCGTGTTTTCTTTTTTTGGGGGGTTTTTGTTAGTGGTCCTGTAATATTCTCTTTGGCCTAATGAGCATTGAAATTTAGGTCGTAGCCGAGCCAAAACCGGACTATGTTAAAAAATGAAAAAAATGAAAAACGTTAAAAAAAGTACTGGAAAAAAGAGAAAGTGCAGAATTCCAACGGCAAGGGCAGCAAGAATAAAAAAATCTGAAATCCGATTTCTATGAAATTGGGGAACATTTCATTAAAATAAAAGCATCAACCCTTGCAGTTTTTTTTGCCTCTGTGTTTTTTATTAATATAAAGCGAGAGATAAAAAAGTACCTGCCACTGACTTGGCAGGAGGTTTTTTTCTGTCGGTTGTGATGGTCAAGTGTTGCGATACACTCGAGAAAACGTGATAGTTGGAATTTGAATACAATAGGTATAAATGGGATATAAGTAGATGTCTATGAAAAAAGAATTCCCCCGGGGTCTTGAATATACAGAAAACCTTCCTGTAGGTTTCTTTAGGTCCTGAGGTATTTTATAGATATATTAATTTCTAGAGGAATTTAAAGACGACTTTTATAAATAGAAGATCACCCTGAAACATACAAACTTACTGAGGTCTTATATATTTGAAGTACCTTTTGAAGGTCCTTTCCCATTTATATAGGGTGTTCTATTTCGATGAGGAATTACATACATCAGTAGACTTATAAATAGGACATCTTAAATATATAGAAAACATTATTTGGGGCTTTTATATATCCTAATGTACCTTATAGGCATATGAACTTCTTGAGGTATACTGAATAGAACTTCTGCAAATAGAACACCGCCCTGAGAACTTCTGTAGACATGAAAACTTTCTGAGATCTTATAAAGACAAAATCCTGTTCTGAGTTATTCTCTAGATACAAAATTTTCCTGAAGTCTTCTAAAGACTCTCTGGAAACTTCTATACATGGAAGGACATCCTGAAGTCTACTACATACATTGGAACTACCTGAGGAGTTTAGGAACCATTTATATGATGAAGGCCACCCTGAGATCTTCTCTAGACATAGGTATTCCCTAAGGTCTTATAAGTACGGGAAGCAACTCTGAGGTCTACAGATCTAAGATATTCAATAGACGCCTGTACATGAAATGCCATCCTAGGATCTTCCATAGACATACGAATTTTTTGAAATGGACAGAAAAAACCTTCAGAATATTGAAATTCGTCGTGGGGCCATTTATTGGCATACGAACTTCTTGAAATAAAGACTAAATAGTTCTTCTACAGATATTATACCTTGCTGAGGTCTTCAATAGGTACACAACCTGATGTTTTTTTTTTTTTGATAAAATTTCATGATGAAGTCTTCTATGACGGCCATTTTGAGGACTTCTTTGGACAAGGACCATCCTAAGATGGAGAGAAGCCATGATGAGGCCATCTATGGTTACGAAACCATTTTGAGGAATTTTCTATAATTATTCAGACATGAGAATATATCGAAACCCAACCTGAGGAATTTTACAGATAAAAAGCCATGCTGAGGTCTTTAATAAATATAAGGCCATCATGAGACATTCCATGGGTAGAGGGTAGAAATGACCATATTTAGGTCTTCTTTGGATAGAAGGCCAAATTGAGGTCTTCTACAGATCGAAGACTATGAAGAGCCATACTGCGGACTTCTGTGGTTCTGATGTCCATATTGAATAACATAAGGAGTTATTCTTTGCATAGCCATACTGCGGACTTCTGTGGTTCTGAGGTCCATATTGAATAACATAAGGAGTTATTCTTTGCATAGAAAATGAATGAAAGCCCATCCTAATGTCCTCTATGGATAAAAGGCCATACTGTAGTCACCTACAGAGTGAATGTCATCCTGTGGTCATTAATGGGTAGAAGACCATACTCAGTTTTTCTATAGACATAAAGCCAATATGAAGGCTGTCCTGAGGTCTCCAATATGAATAGGAGGCCATATTGTGGTCTTCTGTAGATCGAAGACTATGAAGATCCATACTGCGGACTTCTATGGTTCCGAGGTCCATACTGAGGTCTTCTACGAGTATTGATAGAAGGTTGAGGACTTCTGTGAAAAGGAGAGGTATTTATTTGATAGAAATCCATATTGCGGACTTCTATGGTCCTGAGGTCTTTAATAAAAAAATGTCAGGATGAAATTTTTCTATGGATAAAAGGTAATGCTGAGGTCTATAATGAAAAAAAAAACTCATACTGATGTCACCTTAAGAGAGAATGCAATTCTGGGGGTGTTTAGTGGATAGAAGACCATCATGTGGGTTTATATGGTTAGAAGGTGGTCCTAAGTACTTATGTAGACATAAAGCCAACATCAGGTCATCTTCAAATTGAAGACTTTGATGAATAGGAGACCATATTGTGGTCTTCTATAGATCGAAGACTATGAAGATCGATACTGCGGACTTCTATGGTTCCGAGGTCCATACTGAGGTCTTCTACGAGTATTGATAGAAGGTCATCCCTGCTGAAGTCTATAATAGATATTAGGCCATCCTGAGGTCTTCCAAGGATAGAATGCCTTGTTGAGGACTTCTGTGGAAAGGAGAGGTATTTATTTGATAGAAATCCATATTGGGGACTTCTATGGTCCTTAGGTCTTTAATAAAAAAATGTCAGGATTATATTTTACTATGGAAAAAAGGTAATGCTGAGGTCTATAATGGAAAAAAACGCATACTAAAGTCACCTTAAGAGAGAATGCAATTCTGGGGGTGTTTAGTGGATAGAAGACCATCATGAAGGTTTATATGGGTAGAAGGTCGTCCTAAGTACTTATGTAGACATAAAGCCAACATCAGGTCATCTTCAAATAGAAGACTTTTATTGGAAAAAGGCTGTCCTGAGGTCTTTTACCAATGTATAGAAGACCATCCCAAGATCTTTTACGATTACGATGCTGAGGTCAATGTATAGTTAAAAGGTCATCCTGAGTTCATCTATAGATAAAAGACCATGCTGAGGTCTTTTATGCATATAAGATCATCCTGAGGTCTTCCAGGTATAGAATGGCGGGCTGATGTCTTCTATAGGAAGAAGAACATCATTAGGTCTTTAATAAGGTCATCTTGATGTCTTCTTTCGATATAAATCCATATTGAGGTCTTCTTCAGATAAAAGGCCATACTGTGGACTTCAGGTCATCTGTAGAGAGAGGCCTTCTCGACGACTTCTATTGGATATATGGTCATCATGAGGTCTTCTATTGGCCACCTTGAGTTCTTTAGCAGATAAAATACCATTCTGAGGTTAGAAAGCCATACTGAAGTCATCTCTAGAGAGAGGCCATATTGAGGTCTTATTTTATATAAATGGGCTTCCTGAGGTATTCCTTTGTATATATGGGTCTTCACGAGGCAGAAGGAAAGAAAGACTATGCTGACGACTTCTATTGGTGGAAATCAATCAATACTGATCTCACCAATAGATAGGTGACCATACCTCCGTATGGTCATCTAATTCTGTGGATAGTAGGTCAGAGTGCGGACCCCCCATTCTCGGGGTCAACATTTTTGTTGATATAATTCGAATCTACACTGATTAAAGAATGTCTCTACAAAATTTCAAGTGAAAATCTCAAGAACTCTTGAAGATATATCCGATTTATTGTGTCAGCATCAAGTGACGGCTGAAGGGCTTCTCAAACTTTAAACGCGTTTTTCTCTAAACATTTTTTTCCGAATGGCGGGCACGATAACTCAAAAACTAATAATCCAATCGGTTCCAAATTTTGCAACGTTTCTCTGGGAGTGTATAGCTCTCGTATGAACTAGGATAAAGCCAATCGGCGAAGATCTTCCTTATTTTTTAACTTGGTTTTTGGTAAAAAATCGGCGATTTTCCAAAAATATTTTTTCAAAGGTCCACCATTTTGTTAATTTTAGAGCGAAGTCAATAATCCTAGTTCATACGAGAGCCAGACATGTACTCTTTCTAACACCGTTGGAATTTTCGGATTCCGATGTTCCAGTGAGGAGTTATCATGCCCGCCATCAAAAATAAGGACTTTTCTTTAATTACAAAAAATAACAAAAAACAATAACAAAATTTTTTTGTAAATTATTTTTCTTCTCTTTTAAATCTTGAAAAATATATGTGCAAAGTTACAAACCTTAACAAGCATTTGTATTCATTTACCTTTACATTGAAAATCTTGAAAAATTAAAATCGAGAATGGGTGGGGTTCCTTAATAGATACAAATCCACCCTGATGTAATCTATAGATAGGAGTCTTCGAGAGGTCTTCTTTTGTATATGAATGTTTTGTATCCGCAGACTTCATCCCTGGGATCTTTAGTAGTTAGAAGATCATGCTGAGATCTACAATGGATATAAAGCCATACTGAGGAGATCCATAAAGAACAGGTCATCATAAGTTATTAATTTGGATATATAGACATCATGAAGTCTTCTACCTCCTAAGGTTCTCCACTTATTAAAAACCCTTCTTTGCTCTCATATAGTTTTATAGACAAAAGTCCATTCAGAGATTCTCTATATAAATATAACGCCTTCTTTTGGTCATATATATGAAAGACCTTCCTGAGCACCCGATAAGATAAGACTTTATTGAGGCCTTTTAAAAATATAAAACCTGCATAAGGTCCTCCTAGGGTATTTGACAAAATATAAAACTCTCCAGAGGTCTTCTAAAAAATAGAGGCCTCTTTCAGGTCTTCTATAGACACTAAGTTTTTGGCTTTTGCCCTTGTTCCTGAGATATTCCGGATTTTTTTTTAAATCAGTTAAATGCCGTTCTGAAGACCCTCCTGTGGTCTCCCCTAATTCCCTTGATTTTTCCTCGACCCTAAGCTAGCCAGCAGAGGTGGTAGTAGTTTGTAGTAATAATGACAGTAGTAGCAATGCCACCTTCAACTACAACTACTGCATCCACTTAAAGTGTTAGCCTTGCAAATATTTTTTTGTTATTATTGTTCTTCTTATGTCCTATTTTCATCATCAGAAGTTGGTTGCGTTTTTTTTTCTTCTATTTTTTTTTCTTCTATTTGAATGGGTAGAATTTTTCATTTTCATTCGCAGTGTTTTTTGCCGTTCATGTTTTTGTTCATCTACTTTTTTTGTGGCACATTGACCAAAAAACCGACAAAAAAGCAGAACATCCAAAAGAAGAATGGATTCAAAAGGGTAGAAAAAAACCTCCCGACATATACAAAGTCAGCTTTTTAAGGACTTGCAGTGGTTGTTGTTGCTTTCGTTTTGAAAGCAGATGAAGAAACAGCAGCTAACAAAATAAAATTACTTTTACGGACAGCTCATGGTTAACTCGGTAAAAGAATGGAGGGGATATCTCTTTGAGAATCACATTCATTCCCCTCCCTGATAAAAAAACACCCACACATTTGTTTTGCAATATATGTGTCATGGAAATCCTTGTGCCGTCCTTATGCGTTTGAGAGCAAAACACGATATCCTTAATTCGCATAAAGCAGATCCCACAAAAAAAAAACCAACATATCGGTGTGTGATAGTTCCACATAGTAGATTGGTTTTTGCATTACTCCTCACCTAACCAAATGCTATTTAAGTATTCAGTGTCCGAACATGTCTCCTACCTATGTGGCCTGCCAGATGTATTTGGTTTAATGGACTTCTGTTCCTCCCACGTCTATATATTGAACTGCAGCGGCAGTTACAGTTTCCACATCTGCTGTTTGGTGGTGACACAAACAATGACATTTCATTTGATTCGCTTTTTTCGTCGTGGCACTATTTTTTTCTTCCTCTTCTTTTTTTTTTTGCGGTGTTACCTTGTTAATGTACTGCGGAGTGGACAATATGTGAAATGAGTTCTATTAACGTTCGGGGACAGATGATTAAAAGAATGTGATCCTTGACAAGTCATTCATTTGTCAGTGAATGACAAAATTGTATGGGTTAATAATTCAAGGCCAGATACATATCGCAGTACATTAAGTTCCGACAAAATTGTTAACATTTTGAAAAAAGTAGAAATGATCGGACCGAACGTTTTAACCACTCCACTGGAGACATTCAAATTTCATAAATTCGTTGGGAAATTTACATAGGCGATATGCCGAGGTAAATTTCTCGTGCATATGGAACAGACATAGACTATTTATATAAAATCAGACGAAAATATATATATATATATATATCTAAATCTAAAACGATTTTTGGGAGCTTTACCGATAAAAACAAAATTTCGCATATGGACCTATTAAAGTACGCTGTGCAAAATTTTGTCTTAATCGGACAAATATTGGGAGGTTGGGTGTACCATTTACATAAAATTGGACGAAACTATATGTGGGAGCTATATCTAAACCGATTTTCTCCGGATCATAAATTCGACCTGCATTTTTTTCACAAGATTACATGGACCGACGGACATGCATAAATCGACTCAGAAAGTGATTCTATGCATATTCTCAAAAGGAACCATGTGTCTATCTCGTTTCCTTTTGCCTGTTACAAACATATGAACAAAGACATAATACCCTGTACCACAGTGTGGTGAAGGGTCTACAAACGGTCGGACCGAACTTGTAATTCCCTTCACCATGAGGGGATTCAATAAGCCGTTAAATCGTACTTTCATACGGCGGCTATACTATCGTAAATTTCTGACAAGTGAAAACGAAATACCCAAATGAAAAGACTCAGGTTAGAAAATTTGGCTAGGACCGGAACATATCGAAAACTGATGCGTGACCTTTATATAGGATTATTGGAGAAAAATGGTCTTGTATCGAAAATGTTCTGTGAAGAATTTGAAGTGTCTCGGAATTGGAAATTATATTCACTTCGTAATGCAAAAATAAAGACACTTCGTAGGAAAACTTCGTTTAGGGCCATAACATTAAAATCTATCGGTTTTTATACTTTTTGATAGAAAGAAAGCGAATGACAACCAAAAATATATAAGTGAAGCCTTATCAGTTGAAAACATGTCTGAAATTCTCAAAAAAAAAAAAAAAAAAATTATCGATTTTAATACTTTTTGTTAGGAAGATGTAACAATCAATGATAATCCAAAATATGAAATTAGAGCCAATTATATTAAAAATCGTGCCCAAAATACAAAAACATTTTGAGGTGCCGTAGTATGTGAGCTACCATAAAATAATAACCCAAATTACCAAATTATGAAAGCACTCTACTTATAATTACAGCGAATACGGTTGAAAACCCCGCTCAAGAACCCGAAAATACCGAAAATTGGAAGGTACCCTTATATGGGGGCTACCCGAAAAAATTGACCATATATATAATTTTTTGTAGAAAGATGTAGTACCTATTAAGAAATCAAAATACTACATTACAGGCAATTCGGTGAAAAAATCCTGTCAAAACCCCACAAAAACTAAAAATCGGTGCGTAACCGTATATGGGCGCTACAAGAAAAAGTGGACCTATATTTATAATTTTTAGTTGGGAAAATTGGTACCCAATAGGAACTCAATGTACAAAATTTCAGCAAATTTGGTTGCAAATCGCTCTCAAGAACCCCAAAATACCGACAATTTGGAGGTACTCTTATATAGGAGCTATGCCTAAACGTGGACCGATATAGCCCATCATCGAACTTGACCTGCCTGCAGACAAAAGACGACTCTGTGCAAAATTTTGGCGATCTATCTTAATTCGTTTAGACGCTAGAGTGATTACAACAGACGGACATGCTTAGATCGTCTTAGAATGTTACGCTGATCAAGAATATATACTTTATAGAGTCAGAAATGATTATTTCGATTAGTTGCAAAAGGAAAAACCAAATTAATATACCCTCCATACTATGGTGGAGGGTATAAAAACAATTTTTTTACGAGGGCGGTTCAAAAACTTCTCAATGAAAGAGAATAGTTAGTTTTTCAAAAATATTTTTATTTTTCAATACAATCTCTTGAAACTTCAATATACTTGGTTTCTATATGAAGGAGTTGCCAGATCGAAACAAAATTTAACATGTGTTCATAACAGAGATGGAAGTTTCCAAAACATTTAACTTTTTTCGGTTTATAGTGTGCTTTTTGTGCTAGGCTAAGAATTTTCCTAGCCTCGTATGACTATAGCTTTCCTGCCCTCGTATTATTTTGTGTGCTTATTATGTGCTTTATATCGATTTAATTGCTAAATCGTATAAAATATAATATATTAATCGAGATAATTTAAAATACAACCTTGCTTTTGCACCAGAAATAATTACATTTCCTAAAATTATGCTTTAAAACCAGTGAAAAGAGTAGTATAGTCGGACGAGGCCGACCATACGATACCGGCCGGAACTATAACTATACTTTCTGCGGATGTTTATTCCAAGCCTGGGCAATATTTCGTGACATTTGCTCAATCTGGCCCGATTAGAGGTCAACAGAACCTCTTTCTTACACTGACATATTTTCCAAATATTGCTATTCATATTCAGTACAGCCGGAAGTACAAAATGAAAAAATTCGCTATTGCAAACATAGATTTACTGTGAAAAAAATTCATTTCGAGAGGGGGGGAGGGCGGGGGGCGTACGTCCCTGCCTTCAGGAGTAAATATATACGTAATTTGTAATTTTTCACTCAAAAGTCAGGGTCCATTTGACTCACTAAATATTGGCCGATCTTTTTCAAACCAAGCATGCTTATTCTTTGGTCCGATCTCCTTCTCCAGAAAATCAGACAAAAATAAAGTTTTTGGTCCATTTACCAAAAACAATAGGGGTCTTCATTGGCCAGAACCCATCCTACATTCAAAATTTCGTGAAGATTGGTCCATAACTGTGGCCTGTATCGTGCTTACAAATTAAAATGGTCAAACGGACGGAAACACATGTCTAGATCGACTCAGCTAGTCGAGATATGACGATCGGTATACCTAAAGGTGGGTCTTGGACCAATGTTTCGCGGTGTTACAAACTCTTGACAACATAGTTGTGTAGGGTATAAAAAACTTAGTACTGAGGGAATACTCAATTTTTTTCTAAACCACATTTCAAAAGAAAAAAATCTAGGCAGTATTTAGCTATGCAGAAATCTTAAGTATGGGAATATTTTTGTAGAGAATCACATCATCGGTCACGTCTGCTAATAGTTTTATAATCATTTCATTCATACCTAATACTGTCTATAAATAATTATGAGAATTTTGATGCATGGTACATATTTTAGGGCGTTATTATAAAGAGCTAAATAGAGATTAACTCATGCTTTTAAGTGATTTTGAAAACACCGAAAACGATTGTGATCTCTATCCTGATTTTAACAGACATACAGGTACACCAACATAGGTAAATCACCATCTTTATAATTAAAAGAAAAATGTTTAAGTAGAATTAGTTATGACATAGTCATAATGCCATACCAATCAGCTGATCGAAGCAAACCTATGGAAATCAATGTATTCGACTGCTATGAATACATAGATTACATTATTAAACGCCCTAATGTTATTCTCATGCTTGTTGTTGACTACACCGTAGGTAATGAAAAAGCTTTGGAATAAAGTTTAAATTTCTGACGATGCAAAACTTGATGTGCGGTGCATACAAAATCATCCAAAAATAATCACACAAAGTATTCATAATATCATCTCACAATCTCTCGCTCTGAGTGTGTAATTGACGACTCGCGAGTGTGTAATTGACGACTTCGCGGAAATCTCTCTACACTTTCATTTAATCGTTCAAGGAACGTTCATGGAAAACATTCATTTGTTGAACTGACCTTTTGTAATGTACAACCCCTATACCAAACAAACAATGAAGAAAAAAACACAATCATGAAACCTCAAAATAAAGCCACTTTACAAGCACACAAATTGTGGCATGCCACATGCATACAAACAAACAGACATACGAGTGTGTACAAATGCAAGTGAAAAAGGGTGAAAACCTCATTTTAACAATTTTGTTTTTTTTTTTGCAACAAGCATTTTGACCAGCATTTTTGCTCCAACACGGACATGGACACGGCACTTACTCATTGACCCAAGGCCATATGAAAATAGCAGAAGTAGCAGCAGCATCATCATTACTTTAACCTTTTACAAGTGTTGATGATGGAGAGAAGTGGGTGGTTGGGGTCAGAGCAGAGCCAGGGTTGATGGATAAGCCCAGGATTTAATAGTTTGCAGGCAAAAGTTTTTTTGCTGCCAGCTGGCTGGTTGGCCTACTGCTCTGCTGTAATGAATGTTAATAAATTTGCATGTTGGTTTTGTTTTGTTGTTGTTGTTGTTAATTGTATTTGGCTTTGACATTAACATTTGATGACACTGACAGTGAGTGAATGTGTGAGAGCACGTACATGTGTTTGTTGTGACTTTGGTTTAAATTTAGTTTAATTTTCTGCTGTTGTTTTTGTTCTCGTTTTAATTCAAATGACATGTGCGACAATACAATACAAAAAATGATTAACATGCGACGAAAAAACAGAACGCCAGCTAAATGGCTTCCATTACGACAAACAATTGATCTGCCATTATATTTGATGGCTTAACATAAGTTGTGTTGTTGTTTTTATTATTTTGTCATTTGTATTTATGACAATTGTTTTGACGTTTTTTTTCTACGTTGTTGGTTTTTCTTTCATCCTTTACACTCAATTGATTTTTAAAAATGAACGCATCATCATCATTACCATTATCGTCATCGACATCATTATTTGCTAGAGAGAGATTATTTTGTTGTTTGCTGATTTTTCTTGAAATTGCAATACTTTTTATTATGGGGGGTTTTTTATTGTTTATTTGTGACAATTTGTAGTCAAAATCCATTTTCGTAATGGTTTAACATTTGCTTCTCGGCTTTATTAATGGGAATCTCCATTAATTTAAAGTGTTATGTCGATTTTATAATGAAATTATTTGTAAGTTTTTTTCTGAGATTATTTGATAGCTGATTGTAGGTCACGTGATATCTATAGATGAAGAAAAAACAAGTGAAACATCGTTTGGATATCCTCCACCATAGGTATACCTAGGAACACTGTAGGGAGGAACACTGTGGATATTGGTGCAAAAAATTGCACCAATACCGACAATTGAATCAAGCCATTATTGTAAGCCATAATGCACACAATTTACAAATTTTAATGGGAATTTTTCCCAAAATATCAAAACCCCAAATCGTGGTCCTATATTGGGTGAAAGGGGGGAACATGTGTGTAGAATCCGTGGTCCTATATTGGGTAAAAGGGTGGAACATGTGTGTAAAATCCTCAATATACTCCACTCCATACTTTTTGGGGTATAAACTGACAAATTTCGAGTAAAGAATATTTTGCATAGTATGGTGTAATACGCCTACATGAGGACAACTTCAACACGCGGAACCAGTTAACTATTTTAATATAAAAAGGGGTTATATGGGGATTACATCTAGAAGGGGTGAATATAATTAATTTTTGGAATGAAGATTTCTTACCAAATATGAATACAAAATACCATCAAAATACCGTAAATTATCAGGTGCCGTTATATGGGGTCTACCCATTCGACCAATTTTTATACCCTCCACCATAGTATGGAGGGTATATTAATATTGTCATTCCGTTTGTAACTCATCGAAATATTCATTTCCGACCCTATAAAGTATATATATTCTTGATCACGGTAAAATTCTAAGACGATCTAGCCATGTCCGTACGTTTGTCCGTCTGTCTGTTGTAATCACGCTATCTTCTGAAGGAATTGAGATAGGGTGCTGAAATTTTGCATAGGATTGTCTTTTGTCTGCAGGCAGTTCAAGTTCGAAGATGGCATATATCGGTCCACGTTTAGGCATAGCTCCCATATAAGGGTACCCCACAATTTTCGGTATTTTGGGGTTATTGAGCGCGTTTTTCAGCCGAATTCGCTAAAATTTGCTACATTGGGTTCTTATTGGGTACCAAATATCTCCACTAAAAATTATAAATAAAAGTCCATTCTTTCTGATAGCTCCCATATAAGGGTACCCCCAGATTTTGGTATTTTGGGGTTCTTGAGCGTTTATTTCAACCGAATTCGCTGAAATTTGGTATATTGGGTTCTTATTGGGTACCAAATATCTCCACTAAAATTTATAAATATAAGTCCATTTTTTCTGGTAGCCCCCAAATAAAGGTACTCCCAAATTTTGGCATTTTGGGGTTCTTTAGCGCGTTTTTCAACAGAAGTCACTGACATTTGGTATTTTGTAGCCGTATATGGAAACAAATCTCCCTACCAAAAATTATTAATAGTTAACCCCTTTTAGGCGTAGTCCCCATATAAGCTCATTTTTTATATTAAAATAAATATCTGATATTTCCGCGTTTTTGGTTAGGTTCTAACACTCTGTTGTAATCATTTCACCTGCGAAGGATATCGAGATAAAAAACTAGAACGTACGGTTCGATAATGAACTATATGTGAATTGTAGCCCGCATTTAGGCTCAGCCGTAGCCCCTGTGTGGGAGGTACCACAAGGCATGGACCGATATTCCCCAAATTCGGACTTGAACTATGATTGGAAAACATAATAATATGGGATGAAATCAAATTTTTCTGAAACGGATTTGGTCCAAAGAAACTTGGCGTCTAGAACCAATATTTCGTTGAGGCACATTTTCACCGTGTGAAAGTGTATACACACTAATTAGCCATAAGGCTGAGGGTATAATTTTCTATTAAAAATTATTGCTTACAAAATCGGTTTATAGAAATGTCGGTATAGGTCCACTTTTTGGTATGTTCCCTATATTTTCATTTCAAGTACCTGCCTGTATATCTATGGTGGAGGGTATACAAAGTTCGGCCCGGCCGAACTTAATGCTTTTTCACTTGTTATATTTTTTGCAGGAAATTTTGGCATCCAATTAGAACCGAACATACCGAATTGCAGCCATTCTGTTTGAACAACGTGCCCAAACTCCTCAAAATACCGACATTTATATAGGGGCTAAATGGACCGATATTTAAATTGTTTTTGCATGAAAATTTTGTACCCTATAAGAACACAAATTCTCGAATTAAAGAGTATTGGTTGAAAAACGTGCTCACAAAACCCCAAAATACCGACACTTTAAGGGTGTCTTTATATGGGGGCTACCAGAACATATGGAGAAAATTTGGGGATATTGTCATATGGGGGCTATGTCTAAACGTAGACCGATAAAGTCTATTGACGAACTTTACCTTCCTGCAGACAAATGTCAGCTACAACGGGAAAAGTGGACCTTTCAAAATGTGGGACCTTTATATGGGTGATATGTCGATTTTGATGATTTTCACACCCCAAAGAAATTGAAGCTTCCTTTGTGGCAAAATGTGGCTAAAAACTTCAAAACACACCTTTATATGGCGGTCGTATCATAATATGGCTCCATATAGGTTTTCAGCAAAGAACCCTGAATGTCAATTTAGGTGAGAAAATACGGCTAAAAACATCAAAATACCAAAATTGGTGAAGGTTGCCTATAGCAAAAAAAAAAAAAAAAAAGAACTATCATCAAAAATGTCTGCAAACATATTATTGGAGCCACTTCTGTCATAAAATGTGCCCTAAACCTTAAAAAACTATGACCTACATTGTACATATTCTGCGAAGATATCTGTTACCCCCAAGAACCATGCATTAAATCTTCACAATACCAAAAATGGGTACGGTTCGTCATATAGCTATGTCGAAATGGATCTAATGTTTATTTAAAAACATAAACCAATATGGAAAATAAATTTTCTGCAAAATAATGTTTTCGCCCTCTAAGGATCCATAAAAACTTCAAATTGCCGAAAATTTCATATATCGAACATTTTTTGCAAATATGTTTTTACTTCCAAGAATCGAACCGACATCAATATATAACATATTATTGTCATCCACAATTTTGGGAGATCCCGACAAATACCTCTGAAGCCCCAAAAAATTAGTGAGCGGAGCAGACCATATGATACCCTTCACAACTACCACTGAGCTCTAAGTTTTTTTGCGAATCTATATTCCAAACCAGGAAAATATTTCGCGACATTTGGGCTCTGTAGACCGATTCATTTTTAAAAGCTCCTCCGCTGCATCTTTTCCAAATTATGTTTCTCGAAGTAAAAATGTATTCCATACGATTCGAGTTTTTTTATTTAACATAAATATGTTTTGGTTCCTTTGACCCATTAAATATCAACCGTTCTTGATAATGAACGGCCGTACGAATTTGTTGCGCACATCGTTTTCCCCATGGGAAATTTGTGATGTTCGGCTTATAATTGTTTCGCCTCCGATATATAATCTCATCATCACCGAAAATTATAGGCGTCGTCCATGACCATAACAGGAACCTAAAGCAAAATTTTGTAGTCGTCAGGGCTACATTTCAGCCCTCTAGTGTGGTAATGATAATACTAAACAATATCAGAATACGTCGACTCCATTTGAGATTTACGTATAACTACCCTATCCGAGTACATTCATACATATAATTGGTATCAATTTATAGGCCAACCACTCCTCTTCGTTATTCTATTAACTTCTCGGATAGAACACAAATTTTGTCATTTTTCACACAAAAGTCTGGGTCCATTTGATTCGATATATATATTGACCGATCTTCATCATCACTGTCATGCTCATTCGTGTAAAATTTCGTGGTGTTAGTATCGTAATTGTAGCCTTTAGAGCGACTAGAAAAACAGAGAAGAATAAAGTTTTTGGTCCATTTCATCCCCATAATATTAACTGATCATTATCAAAAATTGGCAATGATCGGTTGGAGGCTACAAAACATCAATAGGGGTCTTCTTTGGCCAGATCCCGTCCTACATGCAAAATTTCGTGACGATTGGTCCATAACTGTGGGCTGTATCATGTTTACAAATTATAATGGACAGGCGGACAGACACACATGTATAGATCGACTCAGCTAGTCGAGATATGACGATCGGTATACTAAAATAAGGATGTTAAAGACTCTTGTCGTTGTGTAGGGTATAAGAATCACGCTAAAACCTTATAAAATCTACGACAGAAATATAAATTCTTAAAAAACCCTGATAGAAAATTATGTTTTTAGAAAAATTTGTTAAAAATGCAAAAAATTTAAAAATCTTTTAAAATTTATTTAAAAAAATCTACCCCTAAGTGTCTTTAGGACTGAAAGGTATTAATTCGTATTTCTGAGACACTTTACTATTTTAAATAATTTCAAAAATTAAATATTACTTACCCAAATATCTCTCGACTATCCTCGTTGATTTTTAGTGAATGCAAGCAGCCCGTAAAACCGGTGCCACTCTGCGATGGTGGTAATTCAATTATCAAACCAATTGGTGCTTGTGGTGCACCTCCCAAATGTAACCAAGTGTTTAGTATGGTTTCCGGTGTGTGCATACGAGGTGGTAACAGCTTCAACCATGTAGGTTGGTCACCAGACATGGCCAAAGTGTCGTTGACCAGGAGGGAGGCATTGCAATGGGTATAATTTCGGCTGAAATCCAATCTGCAAAAATAGATAAGAAAAAAGTGTTAGAAAAATATTCAGAAAAGAAGAAAATACAAATTTTAGACACAATGATTGATAATAATCCTCTCCTCCAGAAAGGAAAGGATTTCATTTTCCAAACACACACACACACATACATATATTTCGAAATAATTTTATTATCAGTTTGTGGGGAGGAACCTTTAACATCAGTGTTAATATGCTAAAAAGTTGGGCATTTTTGGTTATGAGAAAACCAGCAACTGGCCTTAAGGTCATATTAGCACATTTAAGCTGTTTACTTGTCAAAACATTCACACGGAACACACACACACACACTCCCATATATCTACACACACGAATATACTGATGTCATTAATATAAACGACTGGGAAAAAAGGGTTAGAAATAACCCTAAATTTTTTCTTCCTAGGAATGCCTTAGATATTATAATCTTCTATAGAACAAACACCCCAAATAACTATCCAAAAAACACCCAAACACTAGAACACAACCACACACACACTCACACATGTACGACGAAAACTATAATACAAAGCTTTTAAAAGAATACAAAATATTTTCCTCTTTTAGCTTATCTCAATTTCACATATATAACACTCATATGTGTACACATGCCACTCACACTATGACACCTGACATATATGCATGAAACACACAAAGTCATACAAACATTTGTATGTATATATGTAGTAAATATACTGACGTTGACACTTAAGAGGAGGACTATCATCATCTGAAGCATTGTGTGTATCAACTCATCTATCTTATTGGGCTTTTTGTGTCCAAAACACAAACACTCTCACATACACATATGTGTATACATGTCCACATTTGTGTTTGGCCAAGTTTTGCTTTGTTGTTGGTGTATTAGTTTTTGTTAAAGGATGTCAGGATACATTAAGTGTCAAAATCCTAAACTAAAACACAAAACATTTTTGTTACTGCCGTCACCAACACGAATATCTCCATCACTAACACCGAACATCCCCATCACCTCCACTACTACTACCACCTTTATCACCACTACACAGACCGACCACATTTGTAAAAGTTTTTGTCAAAACAAAAAGTGACTGAAGAACCCTTTCCAAAAAAAAAAATCATAGTTATGACCAAAAATCCGTAAACATGCTGTCACTTTTAAGGACCACAAAATGAGATGAGGCTAATGCCAGTGTAAGGGCGGAGGACGATATATGTGTACACATAAGGTGACACTATCCTGACTAAGTTTTTGTTAGCTTTATTGATTGGCTTGGTTGGGGTTTGTTGAATTATGTTTAAATGAAGAGAGATGAAGGGAGAAGAAGAATACTTCATAGAAGAACTCTAAGAATCCTCTTCATGATAGGAGGGCTCTTAAGGTCTTCTTCGTAGAAGAGCTCTGACGTTTTGTTTTCATAGAAGAACTCTGAGAATCCTCTTCATCATAGAAGGGCTCTGAAAGTCTTCTTCATAGACAAGCTCTGAGGTTTTCTTTTTCATAGAAGAGCCATGAAGTTCTTATTCTTCATAGAAGAGCTCTGAAGGTCTTCTTCATAGAATAACTCTTCTTCATAGAAGTCCTCTAAACGTCTTCTTTAACGAAATAGAAGACCTCTGGAGGTCTTATTTTTCATTGGGGAGCTTAAAAGGTATTATCCTTGATAGAAGACATCTGAAAGTCTTCTTCTTCATAGAAGAGCTCTGAGGGTCTTCTTCTTTATAGAAGAACTCTGAAGGTCTTATTCTTCATAGAAGAGCTCTGAAGGACTTCTTTTACATAGAAGAGCTGAAGGTCTTCTTCATGGAAGAGTTGAAGGTCTTCCTAATGAAGCCTTCATTTTCATAGAAGAACTGACGGTCTTGTTTCTTCATTGAACAGCTGAAGGTATTCTTTATTAAAAACTTTAAAGGGTTTTTTCGTCATAGAGCAGCTCAAAGGTTCTACTTTTTCATAAAAGACCTCTGAGGGTTTCTTCCTCATAGAAAGCCTTTGAATGTTTTTTCTACATAGAAGAGTTCTGAAGTAATTATACCCTTCACCACACTGTGGTACAGGGTATTATGTCTTTGTGCATATGTTTGTAACAGGCAAAAAAAATTGAGATAGACCCATGGTTCCTTTTGAGAATATGCATAGAATTACTTTCTGAGTCGATTTACGCATGCCCGTCTGTCCGTCCGTCCGTCTGTCCATGTTAAATTGTAAACAAAGTACAGGTCGCATTTATGATCCGAATTGGATGAAATTTGGCACAGGTCACTTAATTGGCCCAAGGACGAACCCTATTGAAATTGGAGAAAATCGGTCCACGTTTATGCGTAGCTCCCATATAAGGGTACCTCCAAATTTTCGGTATTTTGAGGTTCTTGAGCGTTTTTTAACTGAATTCGCTGAAATTTGATACTTTGAGTTCTTATTGGGTAGCAAATCTCCCTACCAAAAATTATAAACAAAGGTCAATTTTTCGGATAGCCCCCATATAAGGGTACCCCCAATTTTCGGTATTTTGGAGGTTCTTGAGCGCGTTTTTTAACTGAATTCGCTGAAATTTGATACTTTGAGTTCTTATTGGGTAGCAAATCTCCCTACCAAAAATTATAAATAAAGGTCCATTTTTTCGGATAACTCCCATATAAGGGTACCACCAAATTTTCGGTATTTTGAGGTTCTTGAGCGCGTTTTTTAACTGAATTCGCTGAAATTTGATACTTTGAGTTCTTATTGGGTAGCAAATCTCCCTACCAAAAATTATAAATAAAGGTCCATTTTTTCGGATAGCCCCCATATAAGAGTACTCCCAATTTTCGGTATTTTGGGGGTTTTGATCGCATTTTTCGACCGAATTCGCTGAAATTTGGTACTTTGAGTTCTTATTGGGTAGCAATTCTCCCTACTAAAAATTATAAATAAAGGTCATTTTTTCGGATAGTCCCCATATAAGGGTACCCCCAATTTTCGGTATTTTCGGGTTCTTAGGCTCGTTTTATAACTGCATTCTTTAAATATTGTAAATTGGGTTTTTATTGGGTACCAAATAAAACTAAAAATTATAAATATAGGTCCAGTTTTTCTGGTAGTCCCCATATAACGGTACCCCCAATTTTCGGTATTTTGGGGTTCTTGAACGCGTTTTTCAACCAAATTCTTTGTAATTTGGTTTTTTGTAACGAACCTCCCTCCCAAAAATTATTAATATTCGCCCTCTTAGGGGTAGTCCCCTTATAACCCCCTTTTTATACCCTTCACAACACTGTGGTACAGGGTATTGTGTCGTTGTGCATATGTTTGTAACAGGCAAAAATAATCGAGATAGACCCATGGTCCCAGTTGTGAATATGCATAGAATCACTTTCTGAGTCGATTTATGCATGTCCGTCCGCCTGTCCGTCCGTCCGTTCATGTATTTTTGTTAACACAGTACAGGTCCCATTTATGATCCGATTTGGATGAAATTTAGGCCCAAGGACGAACCCTATTGAAATTGGAGAAAATCGGTTCAGATATATATATATATATATATATAACGTATAACGTTAAGCAATAATTTACAATGGGACCTGCATATCAACCACATACAAAATAAAGTGTCTGCTGCTACAGGAATATTGTATAAATTCAAATCCAAATTTGACACAGAAACCAAAGCATTAATATATCAAACGCGTGTTCATTCCCATTTGACATATCTTCCCATTATATATGGATTTAAATTCAGCAGCTCGTTAAAAATTCTGCAGAGAGCTCAAAATAAAGCCCTAAAAATTGTTTACAACCTACCACGTAGATTCCCAACACTAGAACTTTACAAATACAAAGCAGTAAATGTTTTACCTTTACGAGGATTATATAAACATCAGATTTTAATGGCAATGTTTAAAAATTTAAAAGGCATAGGTCTTTCGTCAATATCTTTCAGACAAAATAGAGAAATTACTGGTAGAAACACTAGGCATGCATCAGACCTGGAAGTAGCTAGATGTCGAGTTGAAGTAACAAAACAAAGAATAAAATACGCTGGACCAATGGAATATAATCAATTATCAGACGATTTGAAAAGCATTCTACAAATATCGATATTTAAAAAACGCATTAAAGCTTATCTTTTGCAGAATATTGAAAATCTTTTGTACAATTAATTTAATATTAACTATAATAAGAATTAGAATATCATAAATTGTATAGTTGCCATTAGCCTTAGCCTTTTGCCAAATATGGCGCGGAGGCATTAAATTAATTATAATTGCATAATAAAGAAAAATGAATACAAAAAAAAAAAAAAAAAAAAAAAATTAGATATAGCTCCCATATATATTTTCGTCCGATTTTTTCTTATTGATGCACCAAACTAGTGATCCGATTGAGACAAAATTTTGCATAAAGTATTGAATGAAGTCTAGATAGTTATATGCCAAGTTTTATTGAAATCGGGTCAGATTTAGATATAGCTCCCATATATAGTTTCGTCCGATTTAAAGTAAATTGTGCATCAAACTCCCAATATTGTTCCGATTGAAGCAAAATTTTGCACAGAGTACCGAATTAGGTCCGACTAATGTATGCTAAATTTCTATATCAACAGGATATTGTATATATTAACATGTCTTGCATGTACCTATAGTGGTGAAGGGTATCATATAGTCGGCCCCGTCCGACTTTTGAACTTTCCTTACTGGTTTTTTAATGGAATAGCTCTGAAAGATTTCTTCATAGCAGAACTGGAGTATTATTCATAGAAAAGATTTGAATGATTTTTTTTATTATAGAAGAGTTCGGAAGGTCATCTTCCTTATACAAGAGTTTATGGTATACTTCAGAGCTCCGAAGGTCTTCTTCTTAACAGAGCTCCAAACATATTATATTTCTCATAACAGAATAGAAGGTCATAATTATAGAAGAGCCCTGAAGGTCTTCTTCGTAAAATACCTGAAGGTCTTCTTCAGAGCAAAGTTAAAGGCCCTCTTCTTCATAGCAGAGTTGCTGTTATACTTTACCCCTGCTCTGAAGGTCCTCTTCCTTCACAAATATTTTATAACAAATTTAGGCTTCTTGAAAGTCCTTGAAAAATATTGTATAAAAAAATCTCGTTCGAAAAATATTCTCGCCTCTTTATAGTCCTTGAAAAATATTCTTTAAAAAAATTCACGCCTCTTTATAGTCCTTGAAAAATATTCTTTAAAAAATCCACCCCTCTTGATAGTCCTTCGAAAAATATTCTTTAAAAAATCCACTCCTCTTTATAGTCCTTGAATACTATTCTTTAAAAAATCCACTCCTCTTTATAGTCCTTGAATACTATTCTTTAAAAAAATCCACGCCTCTTTATAGTCCTTGAAAAATATTCTTTAAAAAAATTCACGCCTCTTTATAGTCCTTGAAAAATATTCTTTAAAAAATCCACCCCTCTTGATAGTCCTTCGAAAAATATTCTTTAAAAAATCCACTCCTCTTTTGGCCTTGAAAAAATATTCTTTAAAAAATCCACTCCTCTTTTTAGTCCTTGAATACTATTCTTTAAAAAAATCCACGCCTCTTTATAGTCCTTGAAAAATATTCTTTAAAAAGTCCAAGCCTTTAGTTGTAAGTCCTTGAAAAATATTCTTAAAAAATCCACGCTTTATAGAAGGCCTTGAAAAATATTCTTAAAAAAAAACCACGCCTCTTTATATTCCTTGAAAAATATTGTATAAAAAATTCTGGTTCGAAAACTATTCTTTAAAAGATCCACGCCTCTTTATAGTCCTTGAAAAATATTCTGGTTCGAAAACTATTCTTTAAAAGATCCACGCCTCTTTATAGTCCTTGAAAAATATTCTTAAAAAAACCACGCCTCTAAAACCACGCCTCTTTATAGTCCTTGAAAAATATTCTTTAAAAAAATCCACGCCTCTTTATAGTCCTTGAAAAATATTCTTTAAAAAATCCACTCCTCTTTATAGTCCTTGAAAAATATTCTTTAAAAATCCACGCCTATTTATATCCCTTGAAAAATATTCTTTAAAAATCCACGCCTATTTATATCCCTTGAAAAATATTCTTTAAAAAAATTCACGCCTCTTTATAGTCCTTGAAAAATATTCTTTAAAAAATCCACCCCTCTTGATAGTCCTTGAAAAATATTCTTTAAAAAATCCACTCCTCTTTATAGTCCTTGAAAAATTTTATTTAAAAAAATATTCTTTAAAAAAATTCACGCCTCTTTATAGTCCTTGAAAAATATTCTTTAAAAAATCCACCCCTCTTGATAGTCCTTCGAAAAATATTCTTTAAAAAATCCACTCCTCTTTATAGTCCTTGAAAAAAATATTCTTTAAAAAATCCACTCCTATTGAAGTCCTCGAAAAATATTCTTGAAAAAATATTCTTTAAAAGATCCACGCCTCTTTATAGTCCTTGAAAAATATTCTTAAAAAAAACCACGCCTCTTTATAGTCCTTGAAAAATATTCTTAAAAAAAAACCACGCCTCTTTATATTCCTTGAAAAATATTGTATAAAAAATTCTGGTTCGAAAACTATTCTTTAAAAGATCCACGCCTCTTTATAGTCCTTGAAAAATATTCTTAAAAAAACCACGCCTCTAAAACCACGCCTCTTTATAGTCCTTGAAAAATATTCTTTAAAAAAATCCACGCCTCTTTATAGTCCTTGAAAAATATTCTTTAAAAAATCCACTCCTCTTTATAGTCCTTGAAAAATATTCTTTAAAAATCCACGCCTATTTATATCCCTTGAAAAATATTCTTTAAAAAAATTCACGCCTCTTTATAGTCCTTGAAAAATATTCTTTAAAAAATCCACCCCTCTTGATAGTCCTTGAAAAATATTCTTTAAAAAATCCACTCCTCTTTATAGTCCTTGAAAAATATTCTTTAAAAAAATCCACGCCTCTTTATAGTCCTTGAAAAATATTCTTTAAAAAAATCCACGCCTCTTTATAGTCCTTGAAAAATATTCTTTAAAAAATCCACCCCTCTTGATAGTCCTTCGAAAAATATTCTTTAAAAAATCCACTCCTCTTTATAGTCCTTGAAAAATATTCTTTAAAAATCCACGCCTATTTATATCCCTTGAAAAATATTCTTTAAAAAAATTCACGCCTCTTTATAGTCCTTGAAAAATATTCTTTAAAAAATCCACCCCTCTTGATAGTCCTTGAAAAATATTCTTTAAAAAATCCACTCCTTATGGTAGATCTTGAAAAATATTCTAAAAAAATCCACGCCTCTTCATAGTCCTTCGGAAAAATATTCTATAAAAAATCCACGCCTTATGGATGGCCCTTGAAAAAATATTCTTTAAAAAATCCACGCCTGATATAGTCCTTCGAAAAATATTCTTTAAAAAATCCACGCCTCTTGATAGTCCTTGAAAAATATACTTAAAAAGTCTTATATCTTTGGCCTGATCGGAACCTTTTAAAAATTTATAACACTCATTTTTTTTATTTCAGGTTCCTCTAGATATCATCAAGGCCGATATACAAAAAGGTAAGTCAAATCCTTAAAATAAATCCTATTCATGTAATTTTTATACCTCTCTCTACTCAGTCGTAGTAAGCATATAAAATATTCAATGGGTATTATATACTGGAAACATAAATGCGCCAAAAAGTCCATGATTTACTTAAGATTTCAACTATTGATATAAGTGCACACAACTACACACACTCACATCTTTATAGTGCGGGTTTAGTGAGTATCAGTAAACGACGATGAAAAGGTAGAGCCAGCAGTAAAACCACAAACTTACTTTTAGTGCAACATTTTGTGGTTACCGTACATATTTGGTAATTCGACGGACACTTCAAAATATTTTGTGAAATGTGGCTGGGTGTATGTAGGTATGCGTGTGTGTATGTATGGTTGCTCCTTTTTGATGAAATGAAAGCCATTTAGATTTTTAAGAATATTCAGGGAGAAGGATGTGGTCTTGCAATGAAGATGAGAACGAGGTTGTTGATGATTGTGAATATGATAATCACATTCATCTTAAATGACCAGCTGCGAATGTGTGTGTGACTAAGTGTTGTATAAATATTAAATGTATGAGAGGACTCTTGGCCACGTTGTCTTGTCTGGTTGCCAAATGATAATAAAGTGAACTTCTGAAGGGAAGGGGAATATTTCTTTCCGAATTTATCCTGATGTCTGGTAGATGACATTCTATAGTTTTCCGAAAGTATTTATTTGCTATTGGACCATTTTTTGGAAAGACATTACAAAAAATGTTTAATGGCTTTAATAAAAGGGTCATAAGGTCATTATTTATAATGGAATTATTCAAGAATAATTTGTCGAAGAAAATCCACGTGTGATTTTTAAAATAATGTTATTTCAAGGAGTAGCAAGAGGTGTTTATTTTTCAAAAAAAAAAGTTAAGGACCAACAAAGGCGAAGGACTATCAAAAGGCGTTTTTAAAGAATATTATTCGAAGGACCAACACAAAGTGTAGATTTTTAAAGAATATTTTTCGAAGAACCAAATCAAGGCGTACATTTTTATACCCTACACAACTATGTTGTCAGGGTATTATAGCTTTGTGCAGCCCCAAGAGTTTGTAACACCGCGAAATATTGGTCCTAGACCCACCTTTAAGTACACCGATCGTCATATCTCGACTAGGTGAGTCGATCTAGACATGTGTGTCCGTCCGTCTGTCCATTATAATTTGTAAACACGATACAGGCCACAGTTATGGACCAATCTTCACGAAATTTTGCATGTAGGATGGGTTCTGCCCAATGAAGACCCCTATTGTTTTTGGCAAAGATCGGTTAATATTTAGGGGATGAAATGGACCAAATACTTAATTTTTGTCGGTTTTTCTGGTGGCTCCAGAGACCGCAATATTGGCTCGAACATCAAATTTTGCATGGAGTAGTGGATCGGGCCAAAGAATAAGCATGCCTGTTTTCATAAAGATCGGTCAATATTTAGCGGGTCAAATGGACCCTGACTTTTGTGTGAAAAATTACAAAATTTTTATTCTATAGCGTATATATTTGTCCCTGATGGACGTAGACCCGAGAAGTTGATTTTATATCCAAGAGGAGTGGTTGACCTTTAAATTAATACCAATTATATTGTTGTATGTGCTCGGATGTGGGAGTTACACCCAAATATTTACAGGTATCTCCGTATACGTATATTATTTATTAACCCATTACCATACTGGAGGGCGGAAATATAGCGCTGATCGCTTTGAAATGTTCCATGAGGTTCCAGTTATGGTCAAGGACAACGCCTATAATTTTCGGTGATGATCAGATAATAATTTTGGAATGAAGTGGACCGAAAACTTAATTTTTTGTGTTTTTTTCGTGTCGATCTTTAGGCCACATTGAAATATATTATTTATTAATCATTACCACACTAGAGGGCGGAAATATAGCGCTGATCGCTTTGAAATGTTCCATGAGGTTCCAGTTATGGTCAAGGACAACGCCTATAATTTTCGGTGATGATCAGATAATAATTTTGGAATGAAGTGGACCGAAAACTTAATTTTTTGTGTTATTTTCGAGTCGATCTATAGACCTCAAATGAAAGCCGAAGGAATCTGGACAATAGCTGTACTTAATACTCGAAGTATTCGGAAAATATGTCACTGTGAGGTGCTGTTTACCTCTAATCGGGCAAGAGGGGGAAAATATCACGAAATATTGCCCAGGCTCGGAATAAACATCCGCAAAAAATTTGAGTTCCGTGGTAGTTGTGTAGGGTATCGTATGGTCGGCCCCGTCAAAGATCGGTTAATATTTAGGGGATGAAATGGACCAAATACTTAATTTTTTCGGTTTTTCTGGTTGCTCCAGAGACCGCAATTATGGCCCAAACATCGCGAATTTTTGCATGGAGAAGGAGATCGGGCCAAATAATAAGCATGCCTGTTTTGATTAAGATCGGTCAATATTTAGCGGGTCAAATGGACCCTGACTTTTGTGTGAAAACTTACAAAATTTGCATTCTCTAGCGTATATATTTACTCCTGAAGGACATAGACCCAAGAAGTTAATAGTATATCCAAGAGGAGTGGTTGACCTTTAAATTGATACCAATTATATGAGCGTATGTACTCGGATGTGGGAGTTATACGTAAATATTTTCAGGAGCTTACGTATTCATATATTATTTAGTAACATATAACCACAATAGAGGGGGGAAATATAGCGCTCATCGCTTTGAAATTTTCCTTGATGATCCAGGTATGGTCAAGGACAACGCCTATAATTTCTGTGATGATTTGCGATGTAGTGGACCCAAAACTATTTTTTTTTTTCATTTTTTTGAGTCGATCTATAGGCTACAAAACCGAAAATCACATCACACGGTGAAGTGAATCTGGACAAGTAATTAGAAGGCTGTGCAGAATATTGGGATATTCGAAAAATATGTCAATGTAAGGAAGAGGCGCTGTTGATCTCTAATCGGCCAAGAGGGTGCAAATATCACGAAATATTGATCAGGCTCGAAATAAACATACGTAAAAGTTAGAGTTCTTTGGTAGTTGTGTGGGGTATCATATGGTCGGCCCCGTCCGACTATACTGCTCCGCTCATTGGTTTAAAAATATATTTCAAGGACAAAAGACGAACTCAAGGCGTGGATTTTTAAAAGAATATTTTTCAAGGGCCAAATCAAGGCGTGGATTTTATAAAGAATATTTTTCAAGGGCCAAATCAAGGCGTAGATTTGTTAAAGAATATTTTTCAAGTACCTACACAAGGCGGAGATTTCTTAAAGAATATTTTTGAGGGCCCAACACAAAGCGTACATTTTTAAAGAATATTTTTTTGAAGGCCCAACCAAAGGCCTGGACTTTTTAAAGAATATTTTTTGAAGGACCAACCAAAGGTTTGGATCTTTTAAAGAATATTTTTTCAGAAGGCCAACACAAGGCGTTCCTTTTTGAAGAATATTTTATTTATAAGTCGATTTATGCATGTCCGTCCGTCTGTCTGTCCATGTTAAATTGTAAACAAAATACAGGTCGCATTTATGATCAGAATTGGATGAAATTTGGCATAGGTCACTTATTCGGCCCAAGGACGAACCCTATTGAAATTGGGAAGAATCGGTTCAGATTTAGATATAGCTCCCATATATATATTTTACCGATTTAATGTAAACGGTCCCTATATATCTTTCGATTTGCACAAAATTTGATACAGCCTAATCATTTAGGTCTAGAATGATGTCTGCCAAGTTTCGTGAAAATCGGTCCAGATTTAGATATAGCTCCCATATATAGTTTCGGCCGATTTCATGTAAATGGTGCCCCAATGTCCCAATATAACTTTCGAACTGCACGAAATTTGGCATAACGTACTGAATTCAGCCTAGAGTTATGTCTGCCAAGTTTCGAGAAAATCGGTCCAGATTTAGATATAGCTCCCGTATATAGCTTCGTCCGATTTCATGTAAATGGTGCACCAAAGTCCCTATATATCTTTCGTTTTGCACCAAATTTGGCATAACGTACTGAATTGAGTCTAGAATTATGTCTGCCATGTTTCGTGAAAATCGGTCCAGATTTAGATATGGCTTCCATGTATATTTTCATCCGATTTCATCGGTCCAGATTTAGATATGGCTCCCATGTATATTTTCATCCGATTTCATCGGTCCAGATTTAGATATGGCTCCCATGTATATTTTCATCCGATTTCATGTAAATGGTGCCCCAAGGTCAATATACATCTTTCGATTTGCACAAAATTTGGCATATCGTACTGAATTAAGCCTAGAGTGATGTCTGCCAAGTTTCGAGAAAATCGGTCCAGATTTAGATATAGCTCCCATATATAGTTTCGTCCGATTTAATGTAAATGGTACACCAAAGTCGCTATATATCTTTCGATTTGCACGAAATTTGGCATAACGTACTGAATTAAGCCTAGAGTGATGTCTGCCAAGTTTCGTGAAAATCGGTTCAGATTTAGATATAGCTACCATATATAGTTTCGTCCGATTTAATGTAAATGGTACACCAAAGTCGCTATATATCTTTCGATTTGCACGAAATGTGGCATAACGTACTGAATTGAGCCTAGAGTGATGTCTGACAAGTTTCGAGAAAATCGGTCCAGATTTCTATATAGCTCCCATATATAGTTTCGTCCGATTTCATGTAAATTGTACGCCAAAGTCGCTATATATCTTTCGATTTGCACGAAATTTGGCATAACGTACTGAATTGAGCCTAGAGTGATGTCTGCCTTGTTTCCAGATTTAGACATATCTCCCTTTTATTATAGATTTATTTTAAGTAATTTACGCACCAAGGAACCAATATGCTGATCGGAACAAAACGTTCTGAAATTAGTATAACCTAACCTGTGACAAGTTTGTTTGAAATCGCTTAATATTTGGATAGAGCTTCCATATATAGTTTCGCCAGATTTCAAGTAGATTGGGCATCAAACTCCTCATGTTAGTCAGATTGACATCAAAATTTGCACAACATACAAAATTGAGCATAGAATTACGTAGTTGCTTTTTCTAGAAGTACAGAAATAGCCCAACGGATGACCTATTTATATTTGTTTGAAGTCGATTTACATACTTTATGGATAGATCTAGGTAGATTCACATTTAAATAAATAGCACATTTTTTATTTCATCCATTTTCATGTTAATAGTCCTGTTTAATATACCCATAGTGGTGAAGGGTATCGTATAGTCGGCCCCGTCCGACTTTACTACTTTCCTTACTGGTTTAAAGATTATTTTACAAGGACTATCAATAGGCGTGGCGTAAACCTTTTAAAGATTATTTTACAAGGACTATAAATAGGCGTGAATCTTTTAACGATTATTTTACAAGGACTATCAATAGGCGTGGATCTTTTAAAGATTATTTTACAAGGATTATCAATAGGCGTGGATCTTTTAAAGATTATTTTACAAGGACTATCAATAGGCGTGGATCTTTTAAAGATTATTTTACAAGGACTATCAATAGGCGTGGATCTTTTACAGATTATTTTACAAGGACCAACACAAGAGAGAAGAAACCCTTCAGAGCCATTTTATGAAAAAGAAATCCTTCTGAGTTCTTCTATGAACAATATCTTCAGAGCTTTTTTTATAAAGAAGAGTTTGAGCAGATCTGTGAAGACCTTCAAAACCCCTAAGTTACATCCATCACTTCTATTTAGAAGAAGAAGAAAACATTCCTTTAGAAGAAGACCTTCAGAGCTCTTCTATGAAAAATACCTTCAGAGCTCTTCTGTGAAAAAAACCTTCAGAATTTTTGTATGAAGAATAATACCTTCAAAGCTTTTTTATGAGGAAGAAGACCTTCAGAGCTCTTCTGTAAGGAATAGTACCTTCATATACCTTCTTCTATAAAGAAGAAGACCTTCAGCTCTCCTATGAAGCTCTTTATAAAGAAGAAGGTCTTTAGCCTCATATATGAAGAAGAAGCTTTTTTATAAAGAAGAAGAATATCTTCAGAACTTCTATGTAAAGAAGAATACCATCAAAGCTCTTTTATGAGGAAGAATACCTTCTTAGTTCTTCTATAAGGAAGAATACCTTTTTATGAAGAAGTTTTTTAGCTTTTCTATAAAGAAAAATACCTTTGGCTCTTCTATGAGAAGATCTTCATCTAATTTTTGAGAAGGGGAAAGACCTACAGCTCTTCTAGAAGGCATGTCTTTAGTCCTTCTGCGAGGAAGATATGCAAACATTTCTTTGAAGAACGCCTTCAGAGCTATTTATAAAGAAGAAGAAGACCTTTATCTCTTCTATGAGGAAGAAGACATTTTTTATGAAAAAGAATACCACCCGAGCGCTTCTATGAAGTAGAAGACCTTCCGATCTTTACTCCGAAGAAGGAAACTATCAGATCTTCTATAAAGGACTACTGGACATTTTTGTGAAGTAGACCTTTAGCTCTTCTATGAGGACGAAAACCTTAAGAGTTCCTCTATTTTGAAGAAGACCTTCAGTGCTCTTCTATGAGGAAGAAGACAGCTCTTTTATATTTCATGAGGAAGAAGACCTTCAGAGCTCTTCTAAGAATAAAAAAACCTTCAATGTTTCTATCAAGAAGATCTTCAGCTTTTCTACAAAGAAACGTTGCATATGATTAACAAGACATTCGGCTTATGTATAAAGAAGACCTTTGGGTATTTGAATACTATGTTATGCTTATCGTTAGTTTCGGTTTGTTTTGTTTATTTATTTGTGTATCGCCCCTTAAACCATAAATAAGATTAAACAGAATTTATGAGATTTAACTGGATAAACGATTTAATTTGAAAGGTTAAAAAAATAAACGCCATTGAACACGACTGCTTAGGCGAGTGAATGGAAGATGAGTGTGAAACAATTTCAAAACGGAAATGACCGCAATAATTTTCCACAAATAGCTATTTGTGGATAAGGCAATCGGATATTTATCTTAGATATAGCTTTAAAGAGGCCATTATAAAATCAGAGCAACAAACAACAACAATAAAATCTGTTCACCACTATTCTAAACAAGCAACGCGCAATACCGCCCCAAATGGGCCATAAAATCCAAGTCGCAGCAAAGAAATTAAAGCCTTTAACAAATTATACCACCATCGCACGCTTCACGTCTTTTGACCATCAATTGATGTGATAAATCTTCATTGTGTATATATCTCTATGTGGGTATGTGTGTATGATTGTTTGTTTTCTTTGTGATTGCAAAGTTTTATTTTCATTCTTGAGATAACTTTAAAGGATCTTTGCAATAACAGCAACCAAACCTTATAAGAAATATTCCACATACCCGAAGTTATAGAGTGGGGTTTGTTTACCAACATGGCCAATAGCCTTTTTTGTTAGCATCATAGAAGTTGTTGTTGTTTTCATTGCTCCGTTTTATTTTTGAAAGATCCTTTAAATTTTTTATCTGTTTTTTGCTGGGTCATAAAATAAGTACGGCAACGTTGTTTATACTCCTCACATACATAACTTCGACAATATGAACAGCAGCAACAATAACAACAAAACGAAAATCGACAACATTGTTAGCTTAGAAATGTTTTAGGGTTTCTTTTCGGATTACTTGCAATAACAACCGTTATGGCTAAATGGGCGGAAAGTTATCCAGTCGGGTTTTTAACTCCTGCCCATTGATATTTTTATGTTCCTGGCTGAGACAGTCAGTCCTCCTGGTATGTGTGGTGGATTCACATATTTTTGGGAGTATAAATTCACTTATATTTTTTTCGCAGTTGTTGCTGGGACTCTACTAACGAAAATTTGGGTAAATTAGGTTTTATGTTCAGCTCTCCTGTGAGGCAGAAGGCTCTTCTATGAAAAATAAAACTTTCAGTTCTTCTATGAGTCCTTCTATAAGGAATACCTCCTCTACCAGGAAGAAGACATTCGGCTCTTCTGTGAGGAAGAAGATCTTTAGCTCTTCTATGAAGAAGAGATATTTCAATGGAAAAGGTTTTCTGCTCTTCTGTGAGGAATGTTACTTTCAGCTCGACTATTAAGAAGAAGAATTTCATTCCTTCTGTGAATTTCTATGAAGAAGACCTTCAGATCTCTTCTATGAAGATGAAAAATACCATCAGAGCTCTTCTATGAAGAAGACATTCAGAGCTCTGGTATGAAGAAGACCTTAACATCTCTTCTATGAAGATACAAAAACCTTCAGAGCTCTTATGCGAAGAAGAAAACCTTCAAAGAAGAAGACCTTCAGAGCTCTTCTTTGAACAAGAATAGCTTTGAAGCTCTTCTAGAAGACCTTCAGAGCTCTTCTATGAACAAGACCTTCAGAGCTCTTCTGTGAAGAAGAAAACCTTAAGAGCTCTTCTGTGAAAATAAGACCAGAAGAAGAAACTCTTCAGAGCTTTTCTAATAAGAAGACCTCTTCTATGAAGAAGAAGACCTTCAGCTCGTCTATGAAGAATACTTTCAGCTCTTCTATGAAGAACACCTAGAAGTATTCGTTGAAGAAGGCCTCTTCCATGAAGAAGATTTTGAGCAGTTCTGTGAATAAGACCTTGATATATAAGACCTTATATGAAAGATGACCTTCAGATTTCTTGTAAAGGAGAAAATATTGTGCTCTTCTGTAAAGAAGACCTGCATTACGTTTTAAATTTCAGTGAAGCGAATTCCCGACCTTTAGCTGTTCTACAAAGAATCTCTGGTACTTAACTCCTCTAAGGATACTTTTCCACCTTCATCTTCCGATCTTTTAATAATACGTGTTGAAATTTCTTACCATTAATTCGTCTGTAGAGACTCTATGCCTCCCATCATTATACCCTTCACCACACTGTGGTACAGGGTATTATGTCTTTGTGCATATGTTTGTAACAGGCAAAAGGAAACGAGATAGACCCATGGTTCCTTTTGAGAATATGCATAGAATCACTTTTTAAGTCGATTTATGCATGTCCGTCCGTCTGTCTGTCCATGTATTTTTGTGAGCAAAGTACAGGTCGCATTTATGATCCGAATTGGATGAAATTTGGCACAGCTCATTTGTTTGGCCCAAGGACGAACCCTATTGAAATTGGGAAAAATCGGTTCAGAGTTAGATATAGCTCCCATATATAGATTCGTCCGATTTCATGTAAATGGTGCACCAAAATCCCTATATATCTTTTGATTTGTACGAAATTTGGTTTAACGTACTGAATTGAGCCTAGAATGATGTGCGCCGAGTTTCGAGAAAATTGGTCCAGATTTAGATATAGCTCCCATATATATTTCCGTCCGATTTAAGGTAAATGGTGCACCAAAGTCCCTAAATTTTGCTCAGCGTACTGAATTGAGCCTAGAATGATGTGTGCCGAGTTTCGAGAAAATCGGTCCAGATTTAGATATAGCTCCCATATATAGTTTCGCCCGATTTCATGTAAATTGTGCACCAAAGCCCCTATATATCTTTCGATTTGCACGAAATTTGGCATAACGTACTGAATTGAGCCTAGAGTGATGTCTGCCAAGTTTCGTGAAAATCGGTTCAGATTAAGATATAGCTCCCATATATAGTTTCGTCAGATTTCATGTAAATGGTGCACCAAAGTCCCTATATAGCTTTCGATTTGCACGAAATTTGACATAACGTACTGAATTGATCCTAGAATGATGTCTGCTACATTTCGAGAAAATCGGTATGGATTTAGATATAGCTCCCATATATAGTTTCGTCCGATTTCATGTAAATGGTGCACCAAAGTCCCTAAATATCTTTCGATTTGCACGAAATTTGGAATAACGTATTGAATTGAGCCAAAATTATGTCTGGTATGTTTCGTGAAGTCGATTTACATACTTTTGTTCCATTGTAACAAACGAATGACATGCTGATGGATAGATCTAGGTCGTTTCACATTTAGATAAATATCACATATTTTAATTCATACAATTTCATGATAATAGTCCTGTTTAATATACCCATAGTGGTGAAGGGTATCATATAGTCGGCCCCGTCCGACTTTACTACTTGCCTTACTGGTTTTTTTTGTAGGAGGTATAACTGCCCTGAACTAATTCGAGTCCCAGGACTAAATATATATATAAGCCCTTTATATTCTAACTTTCATCTTCTGAAGAAAAGAATACTTCGGAAGGTATCCAATTATCTTTATTGTGGAGTACCGGGATTCATTTCACCTATGATGACTTTTTGTTCCTAAGCGTTTTTTAAAGTCTTTGGTTAGTCTAAACATCTTCTTACAACTACGATTTAAAAAAATCCCATCTAAAAACATTATTTGTTTTCGAGTGGTATTGTGATAAAAATAATTCGAATATTGTCCTCTGTTTTGCAATATATGTGGAAAATATTTTTACATGGCTTAAGGCTATTAGAGGGTCTACCAGTTTTTTCTCTAAAATACTTCTTGAAAACCCGTATGAGACATTAGCAGAAATTCAATAAAATGCGCTGTAGCCATAGATTGATTTTCTAATAGTCATTAGAAAAGATATTAGATGTCATTCAGAAGATCTTCTAGTTTAGAAACCCAAACTGAGATAATCATTTTAGAGAAATTTAAAGGTATTTTTATGCATCGATGCCTTGCGGACCTTTCACAAAGAAGAAAAACTTTGCCTTATCTACAGAAGATCCTTAGCGGATTATTAACCACCGAAGTCTTGCAGATCTTCCACAAAAAATAGTATCTTAATATAAAAATACCGTGTGTGTTGATCTTTAGTGGTATATATTATTCGACTCAGACCGCTTCTAATTCATACTCATTTTTATTCCCCACTTTTTCCGTCCAATTCACTTATTCCGTTTATGTTTACAATTCAATGTTTTATGCGTTTATTTGTGTTGTTGATTCATCCGTTCGTTCGCTCATTGGCGCACGGTCATATCTACAACCCTCGAGTTAACAGTTTAGTGAGCATATAAAGAAATAAACTTGTTGTTGTCGTTGTTGATTTTATTACAAGACCTCCCATCGAAGGTGGCCATAATTTTCTGTTTTTTTTTTTTTTTTCAGAATAGCCAAATAACAAATTAAAGTGAAGTTATTAAATAAAAAATAATATTAAAGAAAAGACACAATTCGTGGATGCCATTTGGAAAATATGGTGGACGATTGCTACTCGAAATCGGATTTGTAATAATAGGCAATAATGTTGATTTGTCTACCCTCCGCCATAAGGCGGATTGTATATTAAAATTAGTCATTCGATTAGCAATCGACCAAAAATTGACACGGAGATCTCATAAGGTATAAGATTTTGGATTAGAATAAAGTTCGATGTTGATTTAGCTCTGGAAGTTCCTTAGGATATTTGGTATTGAAAACGAGATATATCGTTCCACGTTTTGGTATAGCCACCATATAACGTCACCCCCATTATTCGGTATTTTGTGGATTTTGGGCACGTTTTACAACTGAATTTGCTGTAATGTACTATTTGGGGTTGTCATTGGATATCGAATCTTCCCATCAGTAATTCTCATTTTTAGGGTGCCCCCATATTATGGAATCTCCCAAATTTCAGTGTTTGGTGTTTGGTAAACCGAATTGGTGCTTTTGGGGTCCGAATTGTTATTTAGTGCTTTGGATCCACGTTTGATAGCAAATCAGCTTATTTTCGTTTAATTTTACCTTCAAAATATCGTTTGGGGATCTTGGGCAGATTTGTCAAACGAATCGGCTGCAATTTAATGTTGGAAGTACATTTATATGGGGGCTAAGCTAACAACATTTCCAAACTCCCCAAAATAGGGACATTTGAGGGTTTCCGGGATATAGGGGTAACTGGGCCAAAATTTCTTGTAGAGTTTGGACATTTTGTTAGTTTAGCCCCCATATAAATTTACTTCCAAAATTTCGGTATTTTTTTGGGAGATATGAACTACAGTCAGATATGAAGTCAACTACAGTGGAATAACCACTATTTAACAGTAACCCATTTTTTGGTGTTTCACCCGAATTGGTTGCTATTTCCACCCGAATTGGCTGCTATTTGATATTTCAGGTTCTCTTCGGGTAGTAAATCTCCACACCAAAAACCAATAAGGAAAGTGGAAAAGTCGGACGGGGCCGACTATATGATACCCTTCACCACTTTGGGTAAATTCAACAGATGAATCTTAACAGACGTCGCATTTTTGATTTTCACGAAACTTAACACACATCATTCTAGACTTTATTCAGTACGCTGTACCAAATTTCGTGGAAATCGAAAGGTATACAGAGACTTTGGTACACCATTTTCCTTAAATCGGACGAAAATATATACGGGAGTTATATCTAAATCTGAACCCATTTTCACGAAACTTAGCACACATCATTCTAGGCTTAATTCAGTACGCTGTGCCAAATTTCGTGCAAATCGAAAGATATTTAGGGACATTGGTGCACCCTTTACCTTAAATCGGACGAAAATTTATATGGGAGCTATATATAAATCTGAACCGATTTTTATGAAACTTAGCACACATCATTCTAGGCTTAATTCAGTACGCTGTGCCAAATTCCGTGCAAATCAAAAGATATATATGGACTGTGGTGCACCATTTACCTTAAATCGGACGAAAATATATATGGGAGCTATATCTAAATCTGAACCGATTTTTCCCAATTTCAATAGGGTTCGTCCTTGGGCCAAATAAGTGACGTATGCCAAATTTCATCCAATTCGGATAATAAATGCGACCTGTACTTTGTTTACAATTTAACATGGACAGACGGACGGACGGACATGCATAAATCGACTTAAAAAGTGATTATATGCATATTCACAAAAGGAACCATGGGTCTATCTTCATTCCTTTTGCCTGTTACAAACATATGCACAAAGACAAAATACCCTGTACCACAGTGTGGTGAAGGGTATAAAAAACCAAATTACAAAGAATTTGGTTGAAAAACGCGATCAAGAACCCCAAAATACCGAAAATTGGGGGGTACCCTTATATGGGGGTTATCCGAATAAATTGACCTATATTTATATTTTATAGTGGAGAGATTTGCTACCTAATAAGAACTCGACGTACTAAATTACAGTCAATTCGGTCGAAACATACGAGCAGAACCCCCAAAATACCAAAAATTTGGGGGTACCGTTATATGGGGACTACCAGAAAAACTGGACTTATATTTATAATTTTTAGTGGAGTAATTTGGTACCCAATAAGAACCCAATGTACAAAATTTCAGAGAATTCAGTTATAAAACTAGCTCAAGAACCCCAAAATACCGAAAATTGGGGCTACCCTTATATGGGGACTATCCGAAAAAATGGACCTATATTTATAATTTTTAGTAGGGAGATTTGCTACCCAATAAGAACTCAAAGTACCAAATTTAAGCGAATTCAGTTAAAAAAATCGGATCATAAATGCGACCTGTACTTTGTTAACAAAAATACATGGACGGACGACAGACGGACCGACGGACAGACGGACGGACAGACGGACATGCATAAATCGACTCAGAATGTGATTCTATGCATATTGTCAAAAGCAACCATGGGTCTATCTCGGTTATTTTTGCCTGTTACAAACATATGCACAAAGACATAATACTCTGTACCACAGTGTGGTGAAGGGTATAATAATAAATATCGTCCAATTTTTTGGTAGTTCCCCATATGAGGGTACTTCCAAAATTTCGATATTATTTCGGGTTTTGACATATTATTCAAAAGAATTACCTGTAATTCAATATTTTGGGTTCTAAATGGTTGGCAATTCTTTGTACCGAAAATGATCAATATCGATCCACATATAATTGTACATCTTAATTTTTGTTGTTTCAGATATTTCGGACATATGTTTCAACTAAGTTTCCTCGAATTTAATATTTTGAGTTCACGGTGGGAAATCTTCCTGTCAAATATTATAAATATCGATTGATATAAAAGTCAATCCAAACGAAGTGACTATAATTTTATACCCTTCATCACACTGTGGTACAGGGTATTATGTCATTGTGCATATGTTTGTAACAGGCAAAAGGAAACGAGATAGACACATGGTTCCTTTTGCGAATATGGTGCAGTATAGTTCCTATAAATCTGTCGATTTGCACGAAATTTGGCACAGCGTACTGAATTAGGCCTAGAATGATGTGTGCTAAGTTTCGTGAAAATAAATTTAGATTTCGTGGAAATCGGATTTAGATATAGCTCTCATATACATTTTCGTCCGATTTAATGTAAATGGTGTACCAAAGTCCCTATATATTGGCATAGCGTACTGAATTGAGTCTAGAATTATGTGTGCTATGTTTCCTGAAAATCGAAATGATGTAAGTTAAGTTTCGTGAAAATCGGTTCATATTTAGACATAGCCCTATATATATTTCATCCGATTTAATGTAAATGGTACACCAAAGTCCGAATATATCTTTCGATTTGCTCAAAATTTACTGGTTACTGGTTTTTTGCATTACAAAGTGGCAGTAATTTTGAATTATGAGGGACTATATAGTACCTCATATAAATGTCACGTGTCATTATCGGTATGCTCAACTCCCAGACCAAAGTTTCCAACCTTATTGTCTGTATTTCGCTTTCATCTGGCAGCAATTTAATATGACCTCTCTATCTCAATCTATTGGAGGCATTTTGCAGGGTATGAATAGTTCTGCCAAATTTAATGACACTTTTAATTGTTAGTTTTCTCTTCATATTTTTGGAGCGTTAATTATGAGGTATTGAATATCCAGTACTTCAGTTCCGTCCCGATGAACCTGAGATTAAATTCTCTTCTTTAGGTCCAATCAATTAAAGACTGTCTGAAATGGTTAAAATCTAGACTTAATTTTTTCCACACACTTCATTCATTCGGATCTCCTATGAGTATATTCAGGCATCCTTAGAGGTCTCCTTTTTAGAATTTCTAAATCAAAATGTTTACCATTCCATTCAATAAAATTCTTTCAATCATAATTTTTCCAGCCTCTGAATTCCATTGAAAATCTATTTCAATTTACCTGTGATATTCCTCGTAACTTTCGCATGGAAATTAAATTTCCACAAGCAGTGAAAATTTGCACTCAGTAGCGTTAGCATTGCCCCAAACCAAAAATGTCAAATTTGTTATTCTTTCAATTCTCTGTCAATTTAGTCAATTTCAATAAAGCGTCTAGTTGCCGTTTGTCGAAGTGCTTATCTAATAGCACATCAATACTTTGAACACACACACATACATATACACACATCGCAACATTAGAAATTTACAGACATCTAAAATATGACCTTCAAACAGCCTTTTTTCATCCCGTTTTATTATTTTACCATAGTTATTTTTCGTCGGGAGAAAAAAAAAACAAACATAAAAATGGCCAATATAACATGTACCGACAGTTCTCGCCAACCAGGCGAGGCCAAATTTTACATTATTATCGCCTACTAAACAATGGCCTTGAGCTTGGATTCACTTGGGTCATTTTGGCCATTTAGAACCCAAAGGCGGAATGGTTGGCTGGTCGGATGGCTGAGCCAAACCGAAAAAACCGATAACCAACGACAACCATAAGTTGGATAGCAGTGGTAATAATAGTGGATCACACTCTATGATGATGACGATAATTTTGGCGATGGTATTGGTAATGTTGGTATTTGTTTTGCTGGCAACAATGTTGCCAGCTCTGAACCTCCCCAGAGAGAACCACATTATCAACACTATTGACCAAACAACTGGCCATAATATTTTTAAGTTTGTTTCGTTGTTTTTGTGTTTTTTTTCAGTTTTTTCTGTTTTTTTTGTTTGGTAAAGGGTTATGGTATGATGGTGCTAATAGTGTTTGTGGTTTGTTTCACACATTTCTTCTCATAGTGGGCTGGCGGCCACTGTTGTGTCCACCAAATGTTTGTCTAAATGTTTGGCTGTTTGCGTGATTCATTTAATGGTTTGGTTGTTTGCTGTTGTCGCAGTAGTTGCGACTCTCTCTCTCTCTTTCTAAAAGCATTCAACCATAACTGGTCAAATTCCGAGTAAACATTTGCCGTCAATTAGTCCCTGGGGGTTAATTGAAGACATTCCGATGCATAATAGAGTCTGTTTGTCAAACATTTCTTTTTGGGATGTGATGAGGAATATGACTGAAACAATGATTCAATAGACCATGTTGTATGAGACCGTAAACCAAAAGCAAGTGTAGTTGTAGTTGGTGCAAAAATTAATACCACTCAGAGAGTGGATTGATGAGACTCACTAGCTTAATTATTTAATGGTCGTATTTTCGACTGACTTATAACAAACTCTATGCATGTGGCTGGTTCGATGCTACGCGTATGGGATTCTTTATTGAAGTAACAGAGACAAAAATATCTTTCTTGCTCCTTTGACGGAGATTCAAACAAATTCTTTCTGAAGATAAAAGCAATAGGAGAGTATAAAAATCAGATAGGATAATGAAAATGGAAATGTTTTGCTTGTTAACCTAATGTAGATTCCTTGAATTCTTTGGATGTATGGCAAATGGAAAAAATAATTCAGCTGAGCACGGCTAGGTTTCGAACTTAGGTCCTCAGAGCAAAACAAATGTTGCCAGACCACTTAAAACTAAGCCATCAACACACTTCCTAAAGGTTGCGTATGCAATGGAAGCAATTGTAGGTGTGTGAATTAATCATCGCTACAACAGAAATCTGCTTTGAAAATTACTGTTACTAGAATGAAGACAAATGTCGAATCATGACCAATTTGAATGCAATTTCGCATCAGGGCGATATAAATACAAGCTATCAACATACGACCTTTGTAAAGCCACGTAGCCCAATACACCTGATGAGTCGCTTAACCAACGGCGAAACGCGTCACATAATGGTGGGAACGTAGGTTCTTTTCCTGGCTTTCCTTTCCATAGCAAAACTTACATCTTTAAGCTTGACTCGAAAGAGTATAAATAACTCACTTAAAATTTCATTCAAATAATCACCGCTCTTACAGGCAAAATTCAAATAATAAAAAAATTTTAATCAAATTCCGAGTCAAATTGACTGTAGCATGGCACATCCGCAATACTGGCCAGTGTTTCGATAAATGCTCCATATAAAGTTCCGTTCCCTTTTCGGTGTGTGGAAGGTTTTAGCAAACCCCCCTTTTTTCTACCGGTGTGCATGTCAATTCACATTGCAGATTCTATTTCAGTACTTTAAAAGCTTTAGCCGCATTCTCCCACCGAACTGTCTGTAATTTGGCACTACAGACTCTTGGTGAATAAAAAAATTCCCAGATTTTTTCCAACGATTTAGGAGTTGTTGTTGGTGTGCGTTCACCATATAGTGGAGACATAAAAAGTTCGGTCAGGGGAACATAACGACTTTTTTATTGGCATCTTCTATTTCTTTGTCGAATATTAATATCCCATTTTAGGAAGATATCCAAAGAATTAAATCATGTATCTAGATGTATACACTTTTCATAAAATAACCACAGACAATTGGGAACTAAGGTTCCGAATTTTTAAATGATAGTACGGCCAATGGGGAATACCTTTGGAAAGGGAAAATTTATTTTAAAATGGGTTTCGAATAGTTATAATATAGGCATAAATCCTTCTCCAGATGAAACGCATCCGAAATCCTCAGAGAGTAGCAAAATTAGCCTCAACAAAAACACATGGGAATAACACAAAATATGAATTTCAGGTGACAGCGCCACCCAAGGAAAATGACAACATTATTTAGCAATGAACCTATACACGGCACAATGTTCAAGCAAACGTTTCAAGTCAACGATAGATGGCAGTCCCATGACCTTGGAGAGGCTACCGTAGACCAATGGTAGCCTGTCCTAGGACTAATCGAGTAAGATGGCGATGCTTTGTAGATGATACATGCTCCCAAGAGTAGTATCCGATTTGAAATAATTTTAGCACATCTTAATATTATAATAAATCATGTACAATGTACCACTCCTTGTACAATGTGCCACTCCTTTGCAAATAAACCAGTAAGGAAAGTAGTAAAGTCGGACTGGGCCGACTATATGATACCCTACACCACTTTGGGGATATTCTACATATGTATCTGTACAGATGTCGTCTTTTCGAAGGAACATTGGCATGAACTTGAACGAACTTAAAAATGCGATCTTTATCTATAAGTAAACCGACTAACATCAATCCTTACACATGCCATTCTGCAATCTATTCCATACTTTTTTAATAGATTTTAAGTAAACTTTACGCACGCTATTTGGTATGCTTCACTGTTTAAAATGTAATATCAATCAAGTACCCAATGATTTTTTGGTTTACAATCAACATGAATAGGTCGAAATTATATATGGAAGCTATGCTATATCTAAATCTGAACCGATTTCAAGGAAACTTGCCCGAGATTAATTTATATTAATTTTAGTACGTTTTGCGAATCGGCGTAGCTATGGGTCTTTAGTACACCATTTACTTAAAATCGGACGAAAGTATATAGAGGAGCTATATCTGAACCAATTTCAAGAAAACTTGACACACACAAGCTTATAGTAACTTCAGTACATTGTACAAAATTGTGTGCGGGTCGGCCAATCTTTGGTTCTTTAGTACACAATTTACATTAAATCGGACGAAAATATATATTGGAACTATATCTAAATCTGAACCGATTTTCACGAAACTTAGCACACATCATTGTGGACCCAATTCCGTACCCTATGCCAAATTTCGTGCAAATCGTAAGATATATAGGGACATTGGTGCCCCATATATGCATATGCATAAATCGACTTAAAAAGTGATTCTATGCATATTCTCAAAAGGAACCATGTGTCTATCTCTTTTCCTTTTGCCTGTTACAAACATATGCACAAAGACATAATACCCTGTACCACAGTGTAGTGAAGGGTATCAAAACTAATCATTCATCCACAATGCGTTTTCTTAGGTAAACTTATAATTTACAAATGTTCTCGTTGTTTTTTCCCAAATGGATCATTTGATCATGCTCGTACCCTTTAATCGCTAATACTGAGAAATATTGGCTGTTTCTGATATAATGTTAGAGGTTGTGCCTCTGGTCTAATTAAACACATCAACATCTAACTGGCTTTCAATTATGAATAATATTTCATCTTAATTTATTTTCATACATTTCGAATGTATTTGCATTCTGTGTGTGTATGGGTGTTTGTGCGTAAAGGCATTTTTGACGGCCGGCAAAGTTCCACATTTATTGTTTAGCCTTTAGCTAATCGTCATAGTTCCTTTGATCTCTCTTCCTTTCTATGCTATATTGTTGGTTTTGTTTTTCTTCATTCTTTTAAAGAAAAGTAGGTCTTTTCGTCTGTTGCTTTTGAAATAAAATGAATGAATAAAAGCAGACAAATGAATCAAAATAGACAAAACAAACAAAAAAGTGCCTAGGAAGGAAAAACCTTAGTAACATAGCTTCATGTCAAGTCTAGTCTAGATTCAGTCATTTGAAGGTGTTCCAAATTAACGAACAAAGGATAAGGGCACACAAATGAAAGTGTGGGGTATTCGTTCACAATAAAAAGGAGGAAGTGGAAAAAAGGAGCTGTGGGAAAATGCGTTTAAAAAAAAGAAATGGACAACATTTAGTGCCAAGGACACCGTTTAAGGCTATAATATTTTATTATATTTAAAATTTTGTTTTTATGCTATCAAAGTTTTTTGTTATACACTGAAATAATATTTCAGTGATTTTGACTGGAGTAAAGATTCGAAGGAGAAACGAAAACTGAATTTAAGAAATGGATTAATTTGTTTTAATGGGACAGCCCTTAATAAATATAATTAAAATCGTTAAGTATGTGTAGTCGTTTTATACCCTTCACAATGAGGTGGATTGTATATTCTATTTATTGATCGGAATAAATTTCTATATCGATTTATCCATACCCGTCACGATGGAGATCACAATATATAACACAGAGCTTTGACATTTTGTACAGACATTTCTATTACTTCTCGTTATATGGTAAATGTTCCATATAATGGTACCTCCCCATTTACGGTATCTTCTAGTATTTAGTGGCATTTTCCAACCAAAGGGTCGCTAACTTGTCTTTCTGGAGGATAACAGAAAATTATCAATGAAGGACCATATGTTGATATATAAATGTATGATAAGAAATATTGGAACGGTATCTTCTAGGATTCAGTGGCATTTTTCAACCAAATGGTCGGTAACTTGGCTTTCTGGATAACAGAAAATTATCAATGTAGGAAAATTATCAATGTACTATTTTGATATATAAATGTATGATAGGAAAGATTGTAACAATAGAAGGGTGTAGCCCTGCTCAATGTTTTACACTAAATTCTAGGAACCATAATACAAAATTATTTCAAACGCAATTAGAAAATATTCTGAATGATAAACAAGTTGACTTCAGACCAAATAGAACCTGTGTAGACCAGAACCTTATACTCTACTAGTCATAATAGAACAATCTATAGATGGTATGGTGTACACCCTGTATTCACTGTTCATCGATATCAATAGATTTTTTCGAGTTTTTTTTCAGACGAACTGCCATATGAGAAGCGTTGAGCAAAAAGGTGTACCCCAGAAAATAATCCAATAATGAAAGCAATGTATCACCCCAATTGTTCACAGGTGTACTGCATAAAACACTGTGAGACAAAATCGAGGTCATGTAATTGGTGGAATATCCATATTGGGGATGATGAAAATATGAAAAGCCCAGAAGAAAAAATTCGTCATTGGTTAAAGTTTGGAGATATTATACATGAAGCGATAGATTCATATGTTGATTTGTAGCGATTGTATAAGTTTTTTGAGATTCCATTTCTGCAGTAACTTAACTTTTTATCGTGTGTCCTTTTTGTCCTGAATTTGCTGAAACGGGCTCCAATTATCACACGATCCAATTATAATACTCGAAATATTATACAATAATATCACTCATAAGGTTTTTTGGTCGAGAATAGCCATAGGATGAAATCTCCATTGAATCACGACATTGACCCAAGGACTAAGACCAAATAACCTTTCATGGAAGAATAAAAAACAAAAATAACTTATTGAAAGGGAAGCCCTATACACCCTTGAGGAGTAACAAGAAGTATAAAAGGTACCGTGCCAATTTTCCATATTTTGAAGGTTTTAGCCGGATTTTCTGAATTCGCGAGGGATAGCTAATATTATTTTAGACATTTTCAATATATGTAGGTGTTTGTTTTTACATAGACCCCTTATGAAAGGTCCCGCCACATACTCAGTATTTGGAAGATCCCTGTCGAATTTTGTCGTTTTGAAAAAAATCTTTACAGAAAATATTCAATAAACGTCCATGTTTCGACCAAGACCCTATATAGAGATTTCTTCCCCATTTTCGGTATTTTTAATGTCTTTGCCGCATTGTTCAACCCAAGTGGTTGTATTTTTCATTCAGAGATATTGATGTGTCAAAAACATTTTGGCAAAATGATCGATATGAGACCATGTTTTGACATAGGCTCCATACAAATATTTTCGGTATTTTGAAAATCTTTGCCGCATTTGTCAACCCAAGTGTCTCTAATTTCACATTCCGGGCTGTTCCGGGTCTCAATTGTATTTAGGAGTTTTTACACACATTTTCCTACCGCATTCTTGGGCGGTTAACACATATTTTAAGGCTCCTGTCCAATATGGGTTACATTTTTAATTAATGTGGCTTTATCTGACCTCTGAAACCACTGAATGGGCTATTCGGATAACTGATAAATAAACAAAATTATTTCCAGAAAGTTCGAAACGTACGGTACCTCATCTTTTTATTTTCTTTCTTATGATAAAATAAGAAAGTCTAAAACAAAGTTTCAGTTTTCCCATTCAAATCAAATGCCAGTTATTGATAGACTCCAATCTCATCCACTTTTGTCTACTAAGGGAAGAATGCGAAGACATAGTTCTAACACTGCCGTTCCAAAAAAGGTCATCATTGCCAAAAATCAATGGAATTTGTTAGTTGAATTAATTTGGTTAATTTGTGTTGTGGCTTCCGAACTGAATTAGCAACTCTGTCTTGGCAAACTTGTCGTTAAGAAAAGATTTTTGATATTTGTTTTATGTTTTCCTTATTTCTATCAGACCAATTTTAGTTAGACTTGCTCAGCCACAGCTTTTCTTACTTTTATTTTTTGTGGGGTATTTACTTAGGCTTCTTGTGACCGTGTGAATGGGTAGATGGAGTAAGTCAATCAAAAGGTTAAAGTTCATGATTAGTACAAGTATTGTTTGTTACTTTGTTTGTGATTTTCTTTGCTGTAACAATTTTCTTGTGGTTAAGTAAAAAGTTTGTTTTTTGGTAATTCCTGTGTAGCTTCCCGTTCCCCGTTTTAGTATTGTTTCCGCTGCTGCTGTTGAAAAGTGAAGTTCAAAGGCAATATCGGAAAAAACTTTTTGCCAAGTTTGTTATATTTTTTGTTGGTGTTGTTTGCTTGGTTGGCTGGTTTAAGTTCGAACTTGTTATTATTGTTGGTATTTAATTATTTATCAATTAGGATAGTATTAAATATGTGATTTTTTAATGGATTTTGTAAGAAACTGCTGGGAAGGTAGAGCTTATCATGTGTGTTAGATAAGGGGCTCAGATGTGTAGTTGACCATTCCTGGGAATATGGGGGTAGGAATTTTGTTATAAAATGCCTATGATTTGTTTCATGGAATACATGCACTAATAAGTCTTAAACAGACTTCTCAAACGGCCGAACACAACGAGGTTTTAACTTGGTCAAAGGACAAATCTCTACATTCAAAAACAAATCTAAAACAAGTGAAAAATCGTTAAGTTCGGCCGGGCCGAACTTTGGATACCCTCCACCATAGATATACTGACAGGTACTTGAAATAAAAATATATAGGGAACATACCAAAAAGTGTACATATACCGACATTTCTACAAACGGATTATGTTATTAAATGTTGGTCATAGACCCCATGTTTCTTTGAACCAAATTTGTTTCAAAAAGTTTTGTTTTCATCCAAACTTTGCCCATTTTATTATTTCTTCCAAAATTAGTTCAAGTTTCCTAAAATCTGTAAGATCCCAAAGGTGGACCGATACTGTTAACGCATGGTAGAGTATAAAATCCTCAAACTACTGTAATTTAGATTACAAAGTTATATAAGGCTACGCCTAAAGGGGGACCAGTATTGAATACATAGTGTAGGAAATAGTGAATATTTGGGGATATCATTAAATAGGGCTATGCCTAATTAATAAACGGTATATGCCAATATTGAACCCAATATTTTAATTGTTTATCTCAATTCTTTCCTTCAGGAGATATCACTATATATAGAGAAGATGCATAAATGTCTGCCGATTTATTTCATTATCAACATGTTTGAGTTTGTTTACAACAGATGGCTAAATAGTCTTTGTAGGGTAAAAATTGACTATTCCCCGTAACGACTACCCAACCCCAACACACAGAACAAATCAGATAACTATTTTAATATAAAAAAGGGGGTTATCTGGGGACTACCCCTAAACGGGGTGAATATAAATAATTTTTGGTGGTGAGATTTGCTACCATATACGACTACAAAATACAAAATTTCAGCGAATTCGGTTAAAAAACGCCCTCAAGAACCTCAAAATATCGAAAATTGGGGGGTACCCTTATATGGGCGCTACCCGAAAAAATTGACCTATTTTTATAATTTTTTGTGGAGATATTTGAAGAAATCCGGTCAAAACCCCCCAAAAACTGGAAATTGGGAGGTACCCTTATATGGGAGCTATCAGAAAAAGTGGACCTATATTTATAATTTTTAGTGGAGACATTTAATACCTAATAGGAACCCAATGTACCAAATTTCAGAGAATTCGGTTGAAAAACGCGCTCAAGAACCCTAAAATGCCGAAAATTGGGGGGTACCCTTATATGGGAGCTACCAGAAAAATTGGACCTATATTTATAATTTTTGGTGGAGATATTTGGCACCCAATAGGAACCAAATGTACCAAATTTCATCGAAATCGGTTGGAAAACGCGCGCAAGAACCCCAAAATACCGACATTTGGGGGGTACCCTTATATGGGGGCTATCCGAAAAAATGGACCTACATTCATAATTTTTTGTGGAGAGATTTGGTACCTATTAAGAACTCAAAATACTAAATTATAGCTAATTCGGCGGAAAAATACGTTAAAAACCCCCCAAAATACTGAAAATTAGGAGGTACCGTTAAATGGTGGCTACCAGAAAAAGTGGACCCATATTTATAATTTTTTGTGGAGACATTTATTACCCAAGAAGAACCCAATGTGGCAAATTTCTGCGAATTCGGTTGAAAAACTCGCTCAATAACCCCAAAATACCGAAAATTAGAGGGTATCCTTATATGGGAGCTATGCCTAAACGTGGACCGATAAAGCCCATCTTCGAACATGACCTGCCTGCAGAAAAAAATGACTCTATGCAAAATTTTGACTATCTATCTCAATTCGTTTAGACGCTAGAGTGATTACAACAGACAGACGGACAGACAGACGGACATGGCTATATCGTCATAGAATTTTACGCTGATCAAGAATATATATACTTTATAGGGTCGGCAAGGATTATTTCGATGAGTTACAAACGGAAAAACAAAATTAATATACCCTCCATACTATGGTGGAGGGTATAAAAATGACCATTCTGAAAGTAATTAACCTCAATATCTACTAACCCAGCCTTGCTATTTGGCATATTGTTGGCCTATTAATATCCTTGGAACTAAAACAGCATTAATAATCTGTATTTTGTGGGTTGTTCGGTTGGTTAGGCGATGGTGCTAATGAAAAATTTCTGGCAATTTATGTTCTTCACGTAACAGTGAAATTAATTTCTCAACGATAATTACATCGTTTTGCAATTGTTTGGATGGTCGAACTCACTTGCTGTACAAACAGCAAAGTCATGCTCGTTTATGGTCACATTTGGGACGACGATGCATCGTCGTGCAATAGCATTTTTCTACATCATTTAGTAGACATACACACACTTGTACATCATACAAAAAACATGTTTTTAGCTGCATGTGCGGGAGTTGGAAAACATCCGAAAGGACAGACAAAGTCTTTAACAGCTTGGATGTTTTTGGTGGCCAATGAACGTAAAAACAAAAACTACAACAAAAAACTTTAAGGAAAAACTAAATTTATGACAGTCATTAGAGAGCGAGCAGGCAAACGAGCGTAGTAAACGTGTTAATGTTGCAAATGTTCCAGGACATGGCCAATTTCATCATTAGACAGATTATGAAATGCCATTCGAGATTGGTTGTTGGTACGTAGTATCTTGAAAGTTGTTATATATGACCAAAAGGGAGGTAAGGTGTTGTTTTGTGGGATTTTCTGTATGGACCTTCATAGTGGTAGACTATGGACCCATGCAATATATCTTGGATTTAATTGGGAATAATTACAAGCATTTATATTTTTTTCTTGGGGTAATCGTTAAAATAGTCAATCTAAATTTTTAAAGACTTCTTTGAACATAGTCTATGGTGATAATGTATTATTAATGTGTTATGTATTATTATTATTCATCGAATTTATTAAAGTCATTTGGAGTGATAGAATTTCATATTTCACTAATTTTTCCTCCAATTATTTGTGGTTACTATCTTAACAGCCTCTTCATTATGGTCCATGCATTTGGATTTATAAAGACCAGAGCGTCCGCAGAGAGACCATGGGATTATATAAAGACCAATTGGTCTGAATGGAGGCATACCCACAGGTATGTCTAGAAATTATAGTTGTTTGTATAAACCAATTGGTCTCTATATAAGATACCAAAAACAAAAAAAAAAAAAAAAAAAAAAAAAAAGATGGGATGAATTTCCATCTGCGAAGCCTTGGCCAAACGGAATGAGACAGACATACGAAATGGATCACATACGATAAACGAAAACGATCGTGGTCAAAGAGCGGCGAAACACATCAACTGGCGGAGAAACAGTACTAAGGGCCAGAAAGGTTCTGCTATGCATTTGGTGGAACTGGAAGGGATTTATTATCCATATGGCCAAACGCTAAATTCTAATCTCTAAATCCATTTGAAAAAAGCAATTGACAAGAAACGGCCAGAATTGGCCAACAGGAGAGGTGTCGTATTCCACCAGGATAACGCTAGGCCACACACATCTACAATGACTTGCCAGAAACTTCGCGAGCTTGGCATCAAGCGATTATCATATTTTTCTTGCATTGCAAAATTTCTTTAATAATATAAAACTTTTTATCTAGGGAGGATTGTGAAAATTGATTACTGGAGTTTTTTTGCAGATAGAGAGCAGAACTTCTATGAGAGAGAAATTATGAAGGTACCTTTAAAATGACAACAAATCATACAATGAAATGGTGCATATTTGGTCCAAATCGGATATTCCGAAGCATTTTAAATAAAGTCCTATAGTCCATATAAAAATAATGGATTTCTTTTCCCCCAACCTAATATTTATACATTTTGGTAGGAAGATTTGCCATTTAATAAGAACTCAGGTTGAAAACATGTATGAAATTCTCAGAATTCCAAATATTAAAGCTGCGTAGACCAAAATTGATAATATTTTATAGGAAGATTTGTCATCAATGATATGCAATTATAACCAATTCGGTTGGGAAATTTGGTATAATTCTTTCTTCCAAAAAAGGAGGTCCTTACTCTTTTGTGAATATCCGTGAAAATTTTCATTGTATCATCCTTCCTTCTGTGAATTTTAATAGAAAATTACAATTTGAATAAGTTGAAACCTTCTTAAACCAGTAAGGAAGGTAGTAAAGTCGGACTGGGCCGACTATATGATACCCTTCACCACTTTGGGGATATTCTACATATGTATCTTTACAGATGTCGTCTTTTTGAAGGACCATTGACATGAAATTGAACGAACTTAAAAATGCGATCTTTATATAAAAGTAAACCGACTAACATCAATCCTTACACATGCCATTCTGCAATATATTCCATACTTTGTAAATAGACTTTAAGGGAACCCCCCCATTCTCGATTTTATTTTTTCAAGATTTTCAATGGGCTGGTAAATCAATACCAATGCTTGTTAAGGTTTGTAACTTTGCACATATATAATTGAAGATTTAAAAGAGAAGAAAAATAATTTACAAAAAAATTTTGTTATTGTTTTGTTGTTGTTTTTTGTAATTAAAGAAAAGTCCTTATTTTTGATGGCGGGCATGATAACTCCTCACTGGAACATCGGAATCCGAAAATTCCAACGGTGTTAGAAAGAGTACATGTCTGACTCTCGTATGAACTAGGATTATTGACTTCGCTCTAAAAAATATTTTTGAAAAATCGCGGATTTTTTACCAAAAACCAAGTTAAAAAATAAGGAAGATCTTCACCGATTGGCTTTATCCTAGTTCATACGAGAGCTATACACTCCCAGAGAAACGTTGCAAAATTTGGAACCGATTGGATTATTAGTTTTTGAGTTATCGTGCCCGCCATTCGCAAAAAAATGTTTAGAGAAAAACGCGTTTAAAGTTTGAGAAGCCCTTCAACCGTCACTTGATGCTGACACAATAAATCGGATATATCTTCAACAGTTCTTGAGATTTTCACTTGAAATTTTGTAGAGACATTCTTTAATCAGTGTAGATTCGAATTATATCAACAAAAATTTTGACCCCGTGAATGGGGGGGGTCCCCTTTAAGCAAACTTCACTGTTTATGCTTCACTGTTTAAAATGTAATATCAATCAAACATCCATTGATTATTTGGTTTACAATCAACATAAATAGGTCGAAGTTATATATGGAAGCTATTCTATATCTATATCTTAACCGATTTCAAGGAAACTTGGCCGATATTAATTTATATAAATTTCAGTACGTTTTGCCAATCGGTCTAGCTATGGGTCTTTAGTACACCATTTACTTAAAATCGGACGAAAGTATATATAGAGGCTATATGTAAATCTGAACCAATTTCAAGATAACTTGACACACGAATTGTTATAGTAACTTCAGTACATTGTACAAAATTGTGTGCGGGTCGGCCAATCTTTACATTAAATCGGACGAAAATATATATTGGAGCTATATCTAAATCTGAACCAATTTTAACACGTCATTCTTGACCTAATTTAGTACTTTATTCCAAACTTCGTGCAAATCGAAAGATATATAGGGACTTTGGAGACCGATTTACCTTAAAACGGACGAAAATATATATTGGAGCTATATCTAAATCTGGACCAATTTTCACGAAACTTAGCACACATTATTCTGGACCTAATTCAGTACTCTATGCCAAGTTTCGTGCAAATCGAAGGATATATAAGGACTTTGGTGTACCATTTACCTTAAATCGGACGAAACTATATATGGGAGCTATATCTAAATCTCGACCGATTTTCTTGGCACACATCATTCTGCACCTAATTCAGTACTCTGTGCCAAATTTCATGCAAATCGAATGATATGTAGAGACTTTGGTTCACCATGCCAAATGCGACCTGTACTTTGTTTACAATTTAACATGGACAGACAGACCGACAGACGAACGGACATGCATAAATCGACTTAAAAAGTGATTCTACGCATATTCTCAAAAGGAACTATGTGTCTATCTCGTTTCCTTTAGCCTGTTACAAACATGTGCACAAAGACATAATACCCTGTAACACAGTGTGGTGAAGAGTATAAAACTGCTTGTTAAAATATTAAATTTAAATATTTAAGAAGTTGGATTACAGATTCACTTTCCGTGTAAAATTCCGTCGTGTTCGGATCATAAATATCTTCTTTAACACGATTTGAAAATAGAGAAAAATAAAGAACTTGGTCCGTTTGATTCCATAAATATTTCGATATCCTCATCGAAAACTATAGGTGGTCCCTTCTGTGAATATCCATAAAAAATATCATGGGATACTCCCTTCAGGGCCCTCATGAGGATCCTTCCCTTCTGTGGGATCCTCATGAGGGGTACCCTATGCTCTGATTATTCCAAGAATATATAATGGGATTTATTCTCTTGTGTGTTTTTAGTAGAATATTTTATGGTGTATAATTTGGAACTTTCGTAGAACATTGTATGGATTCCCAAGTGTGTGTATGTGTTCTGCCTCGTTGCGGCAATTTCTTCATATTGCTGTACATTGTTTTATAATTTGGCACAGTCGGAATTTAAATATTTTAAGAAGAATCTGATGTTGTATATTTTAAAGAGATTTTGCTATATTTACCGTTTCATTATAATTTGTACCTTTCCTCCCTGCTTGAGAAATATTTTGTCGTTGTTGTTATCATCCTCCCATTTACACAAACAATTTTCAAAACGACAAACTTCTAACCAAGCTTTTTTTGTGGTCGCTTCATTCATCCATGCATCCATTCATTTAATTTCATCATTCTCATTAGTTAGTTGCTAAATACTACAGTTAGTTAGGAAAATCCCATCCCGCCACAAAAAAGTCCCCATAATACAATCGTTTCTTTGTTTGTTGTACTTACTCAGCACGTATGGTTATCTCGTGACCTGTATTCACCGGTGTCTCAAGTTCACTTAACAGCATCGTTTGTAGACCGCATGAAAATTGGAATTGCAGTAGACCCTTTTGCAGGAACAGTGCCATATAGTGACCGCCCTTTGTACCCTGAGCGGCTGCCAGCATGATGAGACCATTTGTGGCACGTGTTCGTACTTTGAGCTGGACATGCATCGGTAGAACGGTATCCAATGAGTCGTGATGTTGAATGTCCTTGTGAATGCGATGTGAGACATATGAATCGCCAGAGAAAGCTGCATTCTTGATGATGATGGGTGTTTCACAGAGGGCACCCTGACGATCGAAGCGACAAACACACTGTAAAAAAGGGGGGAGAAAAAAGAGAAATGGTGAGAGAGTGGTAAAGAAAAAGCGGTGTAGGGCAGTTTTTGTTGCAAATGCTAAAAACTAATTAAATTAGAGTTTGAGTTCGTTTGGCAAAAAAGCAAAGTTGTTGAAAGGTAATGTTTTTTCGGGGGAGAAGTTAGGTGAGTGTTTTTTATGGGGAAAATAGAATTAGTCACTTTTTTCCTTACAGAAAAATATCATTTTAGATTTCTAGTGCTTAATAAAAAAAAATATCTTTGCCTTACAGATCCCATCAGGGATTTAAAGACCTCAACTTCGGATGTGGGTTTGGTAAAAATATTACTATTTGTAATCAATGAATAGAATCGATGCCATATCAAAATTTGCCACTATTCAATAATTTGGCTCAAGGACAAATCCTGTGGAAATTGCAGGAAGTCGGTTCAGGTTTAGATATAGCTGTCATATATATTTGTTACCGATTTGATATAAATGGTACGCCAAAGACCTGTTTTTTTCCTATTGAGACGAAATTTCGCACAGCGTACCGAATTGGGTATAGAAGTACCTGTGTTTGTTTTGTCGAAAACGGTTAAGATTTAGATAAAGCTCCCAAATAAATTTCTCCCAATTTCATGTAAATGGTGCACCAAAGACAGTATATTTGGTGTACTGTGTACCTAATTTAAATTTTTCTTCCTTGTGGCAGCGTTTGAGCAGTCTAGGAAAGTTGATGGAGATTTCTCACCTTCGTGACTAACATGTGAGACGGAAGACTGAGCTATTTCTAGCAAATAGATTTTTATCGCCGGCGATTACTGTTTTTCCGTTGATCTTATCCTCTTCATTGGCATTGGTGTTCGGTCGTTACATCTTCCGCTAGAATCGCCAATATTACCACTGTCACAATTCCTGACCATTTGATTCTTGGCCACTAACTATACAACCTTTGGAACAGACCCTGAAGATTGCTCTGATAAGCTGTCAACAGGTCCGTCATTCGACCCAGAAGGCTTAGCCGTTTTTAGCATCAGGGATTTCTTCGCGTTGAGAAGGATTTTACCTTAGTCGGTCTGTACAGCTTCCGATGGGGTTGCTGATATTGCCGAAGACACATTAGGCTAGATCCTGAAGTTTGCTGTGAAGACTCTTCCCATGGGCGACCTTCCTACTGTAATCCTTGGCTACTAAGAGAACATGCTGATCTGTTTTTGACAACAAGGGTTTCTCGCAGATGGTTGTTCCTCCGTCTGTCTTAACCCATTCATTTACACAGGAGTTGAGGAGGGTTTGAGCTTAGTAAGTACAGCTTCCACTAGAGTCGCCGATATTGTGGATGATACTACCAATAGAGCCTTTGGAGCAGTCCCTGAAGGTTGCTGCGAAAACTTGAAAAGAGATCCGATTTTCGCCTTCCCAATGGCTGCCTTGCTGCTGCCCTTCTTGGCTATTACCGGGACATGCGAGTCCGAAGGCTGAGCTGTTTTTAGCAACATCTGCGAGATGATTGTTCTTCCGTCTTTCTTAACCCATTCATTTACACAGGACTTGAGGAGGGTTTGAGCTTAGTAAGTACAGCTTCCACTAGAGTCGCCGATATTGTGGATGATACTACCGATAGAGCCTTTGGATCAGACCCTGAAGGTTGCTGCGAAAACTTGAAAAGAGATCCGATTTTCGTCTTTCCAATGACGACCTTGCTACTGCCCTTCTTGGCTACTACCGGAACATGCGAGACCGAAGGCAGAGCTGTTTTTAGCAACAGCTGCGAGGTTGTTGCTCCTCCGTCGATCTCATTCACTTCATTGCCACAATTGTTGATAATGATTTAGTAGGTGGGTGAAGCTCCAACTTAGTCCTTGGTGTAGCCGCTGATTCAACTGACTTCAAGTCCCTGTTCTGCCTGGCCACTATCGATGCAGCCTTTGAAGTAGTCCCTGAAGGTAGCTGAGAAAACCAATATGTAAAATTTTCGTCTTCCCAATGCCAACCTTGCCATTGTCCATTTTGCCTTCCTTCAGAACACGCGAGACCGAAGCTGAGCATGTGTTTCTTTGGAACTAGATGCTGTTTCTCCGTCGATTTCATCCTTTGTATTGTTAGCAGTGTTGTGAAGGATTTCATTCGGTATAACTTCCGCCAGAGTCGCCGATATTCCGCTGACAAAACTTTAGTCTCTATCCTTCTTAGCCGCTATGGTTACAAATTTTAGAGCAGATCCTGAAGGTTACTCGGAAAACTTGCCAATAGGCTCAAATTTAGTCTTCTTAATAACGACCTGTTCTCCTTGGCTCCAAATACAGTAACGAGACCGAAGGCTGAGTTTTTAGCAACAAGGTTTTCTTCGAAGGCTTATTGCTATTCTTTCGTCGATCTCATCCACCATTGCCACAAACGTTAAGCAGGATTGGACCATAATTGTTACAGTTTCCGCTAGAGTCATCAGTATTATCGCTGACACAACTTCTGACATTGGTAACGTGATTACTCCATGCTCTGAGTTTCCTTTACCGTCGCTTGGATAGAGATCTCTTCAGAGGTAGCCACTGTACCCAAGGTAGGTATTTGACCGACCGGAATTTCTCTAGAGGTTATCTTTCGTACTTTCTCAAGACCTTATGGTGCTCCTTCATCCATATGAAATTCTTCTTCAAATTGGGTAATTATTTACCTATTGTTGGAAAAGCAAATTGTCCTCGCATACGTTTTTCTATTCAATGCTTCTTAGAGTTTGACTCTTTTGGTTGGAAAGTTCTCTAGTAGCCTTGTAAGGATAGACTCTCTTGTACTTCCTTACGATCTTAAGGAGCTTCTTCATTCAGATGGATTTCTTCTCGCTGATCAAATTGATGTTTTCGAAATAGAAAATTACCCTCCGATATGCCTTTCTATGCAATGTTTCTTTGGGTTTAGCATTTTTGGAAGCTGGAATCGACATCGAGGATTCCAAAGTGTCTTTGGAACACCCACATGTTACTCTTTTGCACTCAGTGGCCGTATGCCTCAGGTATGATTAACCAGTAAGGAAAGTAGTAAAGTCGGACGGGGCCGACTATATGATACCCTTCACCACTATGGGTATATTAAACAGGACTATTAACATGAAATTGGATGAAATAAAATATGTGATATTTATCTAAATGTGAATCTACCTAGATCTATCCATAAAGTATGTAAATCGACTTCAAACAAATATAAATAGGTCATCCGTTGGGCTATGTCTGTCAAATTTCGTGCAAATCGAAAGATATATAGCGACTTTGGTCCACCATTTACATCAAATCGGACGAAACTATACATGGGAGCTATATCTAAATCTGGACCGATTTTCTCGAAACTTGGCAGACATAATTCTAGGCTCAATTCAGTACGTTATGCCAAATTTGGTGCAAATCGAAAGATATATAGGGACTTTGGAGTACCATTTACATGAAATCGGACGAAACTATATATGGGAGCTATATCTAAATCTGAACCGATTTTCACGAAACTTGGCAGACATCATTCTAGACCTAATTCATTAGGCTGTACCAAATTTCGTGCAAATCGAAAGATATATAGCGACTTTGGTCCACCATTTACATGAAATCGGACGAATCTATATATGGGACCTATATCTAAATCTGGACCGATTTTTTCGAAACTTGGCAGACATCATTCAAGGCTCAATTCAGTACGTTATGCCAAATTTCGTGCAAATCGAAAGATATATAGGGACTTTGGGGCACCATTTACATGAAATCGGACGAAACTATACATGGGAGCTATATCTAAATCTGGACCGATTTTCTCGAAACTTGGCAGAAATCATTCAAGGCTCAATTCAGTACGTTATGCCAAATTTCGTGCAAATCGAATGATATATAGGGACTTTGGGGCACCATTTACATGAAATCGGACGAAACTATACATGGGAGCTATATCTAAATCTGGACCGATTTTCACGAAACTTGGCAGACATCATTCTAGACCTAATTGATTAGGCTGTACCAAATTTCGTGCAAATCGAAAGATATATAGGGACTTTGGGGCACCATTTACATGAAATCGGACGAAACTATACATGGGAGCTATATGTAAATCTGGACCGATTTTCTCGAAACTTGGCAGACTTAATTCTATGCTCAATTCAGTACGTCATGCCAAATTTGGTGCAAATCGAAAGATATATAGGGACTTTGGAGCACCATTTACCTGAAATCGGACGAAACTATATATGGGAGCTATATCTAAATCTGGACCGATTTTCACGAAACTTGGCAGACATCATTCTAGACCTAATTGATTAGGCTGTACCAAATTTCGTGCAAATCGAAAGATATATAGGGACCGTTTACATTAAATCGGTTAAATATATATATGGGAGCTATATCTAAATCTGAACCGATTTTTCCCAATTTCAATAGGGTTCGTCCTTGGGCCGAATAAGTGACCTATGCCAAATTTCATCTAAATCGGATTATAAATGCGACCTGTACTTTGTTTACAATTTAACACCAACAGACGGACAGACGGACGGACGGACGGACATGCATAAATCGACTCAGAAAGTGATTCTATGCATATTCTCAAAAGGAACTATGGGTCTATCTCGTTTCCTTTTGCCTGTTACAAACATATGCACAAAGACATAATACCCTGTACTACAGTGTGGTGAAGGGTATAAAAATGTAGGCGGAGGAATGTATGGTCCCCGCCTTTTCCTTATGAGTTTTGAATTAATCATCAAAACATTTGTTCAATGATATGATTAATTGCTTTTAAATCTTTTATTTTTTCTCGATTTGGTATTAAAATTTCCGTCAATCATGTGGTAATTTTCTCATTCATTTTCATATTCCAAAGAAAATAAGATTAATATCAGTTCCATTTCATTTGAACCAAATTCTTCAATTTCTTTACCATAATAAAGCATTTATTGAAATTTTGCTCCAGCTCGACAACCAATAAGTCGGCTTTTGTGAAGAAAAGAGAAACCCAAAAAAAAAAAAAAAACAATAATACAACAACACATGAAATCACGCCGACAAAAAGCAAGCAGAAAATATGAAATCAAAATTGAGTGTGGAAGAATAAAAATTAAATTTTTGCAATTTTTCTTTTTGGCATAAATGAAAACATCACGATCACAATACTTCGGACTGAGTGCGCCCGTTGAAGAAGAAAATGAAAAGAAAACTGGAAAGAAAACATGAACAAACAATCAGGTCAATAAGTGCGAATAAAAGCCAACTTCAATACAAAACCATACAATTTATGGCAAAATGGCAATAAAGCCATATGTGACCTTTGCCTCAATTCAAAGAGCAACGAAATGCAATAAATTTGTTAACAAAGAAAGAAACCAGTAGTAAAGTCGGACGGGGCCGACTATATGATACCCTTCACCACTATGGATATATTAAACAGGACTATTAACATGAAATTGGATGAAATAAAATATGTGATATTTATCTAAATGTGAATCTACCTATATATCCATAAGTTATATAAATCGACTTCAATCAAATATAAATAGGTTATCTGTTGGGCTATGTCTGTACTTCTAGAAAACGCAACTACGTAATTCTATGCTCAATTTTGTACGTTGTGCAAAATTTGATGTCAACCTGACTAGCATGAAGAGTTTGATGTCCAATTTACTTAAAATCGGGCGAAAATATATATGGAAGCTCTATCCAAATATATCGAAGGATATATAGGGACTTTGGTGCACCATTTACATGAAATCGGACGAAACTATATCTGAATCTGGGCCGATTTTCTCGAAACTGGGCAGACATCATTCTAGGCTCAATTCAGTACGTTATGCCAAATTTCCTGCAAATCGAAAGATATATAGGGACTTTGGTGCACCATTAACATGAAATCGGACGAAACTATATATGGGAGCTATATCTAAATCTGGACCGATTTTCGCGAAACTGGGCAGACATCATTCTAGCCTCAATTCAGTACGTTATGCAAAATTTCATGCAAATCGAAAGATATATAAGGACTTTGGTACACCATTTACCTTAAATCGGAGGAAGATATATACGGGAGCCATATCTAAATCTGAACCGATTTTCACGAAACTTTGCACACATCATTCTAGACTTATTTCAGTGCGCTATGCCAAATTTCGTGCAAATCGAAAGATATATAGGGACTTTGGTACGCCATTTACCAAAAATCGGCCGAAACTATATATGGGAGCTATATCTAAATCTGAACCGATTTTCACGAAACTTGGCACACATCTTTCGTGGCTCAATTCAGTACGCTATGCCAAATTTCGTGCAAATCGAAAGATTTTCAGGGTCTAAAGTCCGTAAATCGGGCGAAACTATATATGGGAGCTATATATAAATCTGAACCGATTTTCACGAAACTTTGCACACATCTTTCGTGGCTCAATTCAGTACGCTATGCCAAATTTCGTGCAAATCGAAAGATTTTCAGGGTCTAAAGTCCGTAAATCGGGCAAAAATATATATGGGAGCTATATCTAAATCTGAACCGATTTTTCCCAATTTCAATAGGGTTCGTCCTTGGGCTAAACAAATGAGCTGTGCCAAATTTCATCCAAATCGGATCATAAATGCGACCTGTACTTTGTTTACAATTTAACATGGACAGACGGACAGACGGACGGACGGACATGCATAAATCGATTCAGAAAGTGATTCTATGCATATTCTCAAAAGGAACCATGGGTCTACCTCTATTATTTTTGCCTGTTACAAACATATGCACAAAGACATAATACCCTGTACCACAGTGTGGTGAAGGGTATAAAAACGAAATAAAAGAAACAACAACAATAGCAATTCCAAAAGAAACAACAATATGAAAAAAAAATATATCGAGAAGCCGAGAATTCAAAAATAAAGTATTTTTACACCATTTACATCATTCACGATGAATCTTGATCCGTATTTTGGAAGTCAAAATCTCATCTAAAAATGTACGTATTAGTTAATTAATAGTTAAAATGCAATATACCAAATTAGCTCCGGAAAAAATTGCGCATTATCTACCTCCATGAAAAAAGCTTATCCACCCATAAAAACATTCGTCGAAAAAAAGTATGAAGTTCTAACTTCAGCGCAACTAATGTGGTAATTGATACACATACAAGTTGAGACATACACAAGTTTTGCTAAAGTTTGTTTTTGGCGAACCTTGGCAGATATTGCATTTTTTAAATCCATTTTTATCTCTCTTTTGGAAATGGTGTAAGCTAACTCTGTGATGTTATTTTTTCAGCTGGTCACAATAATGTTTGAAGCACATGAAATATACAAACATTAATAGCCACACTTGCACACACACACACAACTTTTCTTATTTTGGTCCAAGCACGCTATGCATTTGTAGAATAAAAGTGTGGTACACATGCAATCGTAAATGGTTTGAAATGAATAAAATTCTTAATTTAAGACGAAGAGGACAATGATTATTATGATATTGTAAGTTTCCTTATAGGCTGATAACATCAGAAGCCATTGATTGGCTTTGGGAAAAGTTTTTGGTTCGGAAGGAAAAAGGAAACGGAAGGAAGAAGTGTTTAAATAAGAGGTTACAAGTCTTTTTACGCCAGAGTTCTTCACTGAATGTGCTGTGAAAAAATGAGGAGAATCGTTTCAGCCACTTTCTAGTCCATTAGAAACATACCAACATAAAGGTTTTTTTTCAAAAGGGTTTTTTTTTTTCAAAAAATGGACTTGATAAATCTAAACATATTTTTGGTTCAATGGGCTGATGGCTTCATGACGACGTCATGTGGTCTCAACAGGGCTGTGACATAAGCCACACATGTGTGCGTGTATCTCCAAGTGTATAGCTATCGTATGAACTAAGATGAAGCCAAACGGTGAAGAACTTCCTTATTATGCCCTTCACCATACTGTGGTACAGGGTATTATGTTTGTAACAGCCAAAAGGAAACAAGATAGACCCATAGTTCCGTTTGAGAATATGCATAGAATCACTTTCTGAGTCGATTTATGCATGTCTGTCCGTCCGCCTGTCCGTTTGTTGGTGTTAAATTGTAAACAAAGTACAGGTCGCATTTATAATCCGACTTGGACGAACTCTATTGAAATTGGGAAAAATCGGTTCAGATTTAGATATAGCTCCCATATATTCTTTCGTCCGATTTAAGGTAAATGGTGCACCAAAGTCCCTATATATCTTTCGATTTGCACCAAATTTGATACAACTTACTGAAGTGAGCCTAGAATGACGGCTGCAAAGTTTCGTGAAAATCGGTTCAGATTTAGATATAGCTCCCATATATAGTTTCATCCGATTTCATGTAAATGGTGCACCAAAGTCCCTATATATCTTTCGATTTGCACCAAATTTGGCACAACTTACTGAAGTGAGCCTAGAGTGACGTCTGCCAAGTTTCGTGTAAATCGGTCCAGATTGAGATATAGCTCCTATATATAGTTTCGTCTGATTTCATGTAAATGTCCCAATGTCCCTATATATCTTTGGATTTATACGAAATTTGGTATAACGTACTGAATTGAGCATAGAATGATGTATATCAAGTTTCGTGAAAATCGGTCCAGATTTAGATATCTCTCCCATATGTAGTTTCGTCCGATTTCATGTAAATGGTGCACCAAAGTCCCTATATATCTTTCGATTTGCACGAAATTTGGCATAACGTAGTGAATTGAGCCTAGAATGATGTCTGCAAAGTTTCGTGAAAATCGTTCCAGATTTAGATATAGCTCTCATACATATTTTCGTCCCATTTTAGGTATATGGTGCACCAAAGTACCTATAAATCTTTCGATTTGCACGAAATTTGGCATAGCGTACTGAATTGATGCTGGAATGATGTGTGCTGAGTTTCGTAAAAATCATCGTTCCAAGTTTCGTGAAAATCGGTTGAGAGTTAAATATAGCTCCCTTACATTATATATTGACTTGAAGTAATTGACTCACCAAGGAATCAATATATGGCTGATAGTTACAAAACGTCCCGAAATTAGTTCATGTTTGGATATAGCTTCCATATTTATATTCGCCCGATTTTAAGTAAATTGGGCATCAAACTCCCCATGTTAGTCAGATTGACATCAAATTTTACACAACGTACAATATGGAGTATATGATTACGTAGTTGTGTTTTCTAGATAGATCGCCAAAATTTTGCATAAAGTTGTCTCTTTACTGCAGGTCCGATGATGAGCTTTATAGGTACACGTTTATATATCTAAATCTGAACCGAATTCAATAAAATTTGGTAGGGTATACTAACTTCAGTACGTTCGTGTCAATCCGCTTAAATTTGATCATTTGGTTTCAACAGGATTCGTCCCTGGGCAAATAAATGATATGTGCCAAATTTCATCTCATTCGAATAATAAATGCGACCGGCAATTTGTTTAAAATTTAACATGGACAGGCGGACGGACGGACATGCATAAATCGACTCAGAAAGTGATTCTATGCATATTCTCAAAAGGTACCATGGATCTATCTCGTTTCCTTTTGCCTTTTACAAACATATGCACAAAGACATAATACCCTGATGAAATTTGGCACAGCTCATTTATTTGGCCTAAGGACGAACCCAATTGCAGTTGGGAAAAATCGGTTCAGATTTTAATATAGCTCCCATATATATTTTCGTCCGATTTAATGTAAATGGTGCACCAAAGTCCCTATATATCTAAATTTGGCATAGCGTACTGAATTAAGCCTAGAGCGATATGTGTAAAATTTCGTGAAAATCGGTTCAAATTTAGATATTGCTCTCACGTATATATTTTAGTTCGATTTAAGGTAAACGGTACACCAAACTTCTTATGTTAGTCCGATTAACACGAAATTTTCCACAACGAATCAAACTGAAACTTGAATGTTTGAAATTTGTGCAGATGCTCATATTTCGAACGAGTGTCTGATGGAGATTAAATTTTGAACAGTAGGGAATACCGAATAATGTATATCAAGTCCGATTTTTGTGCGATTGTTCACAAACGACTCCAAATCTGTCCGAATGAAGTGGAAATTAGTTCAATTCCCCTGGAATCAACATTGACATAAAATTGTTAGGATACATATGTAGAATATACCCCAAGTGGTGAAGGGTATCATATATCCGGCCCAGCCCGACTTTACTACTTTCCTTATTGGTTTCCTGTAGAAAACAAAATCCTCAGAAGCTGAGAAGCAAAATTTTTTTCTAAGAAAAAAATTGAGTAATCAGATACTGACGACCAATTTTTTTCTACAGAAATAAAGGTAAGGAGCAATTTTATTTTATAGCTAAATACCTCCTCTATAGAAAAAAATTGTCAGAATCGTGGGCCAATGAGGATCAATTGTTTATATAGAAAAAAACCTTAGACCCTGAGGACCATTTTTTCGATAGAAAGCATAATCTGAAACTGAGGGTCATTTCTTTCTATACAAAAAAAAACCTTTGGAAACTGAAACTAATAAATACAGTCTAAGAAGCTGGGTCTCTGTGTTTATCTCCGCGTAAAGTTAACATTCTGGGGGTTTGATGTAGATTTTCTCAATATTCCATAGTGGACATTTTGAGATGAAATATCAAAAATTTTAAATCACTTAAACTTGTGAAATGTTCATTGTATTTATGTATGTATACGTATGTCTTCTATCCAAATATGTAGGTTTATAAGTCAACGTGTGCGTATGAATTTCCGTTTCCGTTTGACACATAGTAGGATTGAGCCTATTTATGCATTCATCTCAACTACACACATACATGAATCTCTGAGTCGGAATAATAACAATGGCCCAGTGAGAGGGGAATGGAAGATGTACCTGAATAACAAAAAACAACATTTCATGGACTTCCGCTAACTTTGCCACTGTTCCACCTTTGTTTGTATGCAAATTTATGCTGTTGCTATTGCCATTGTTGTTGTTTTTGTTTGCTAACTGTTTGGCCATTCAGGTTAAACAAACATTTGAAATGGAGTCTGTTGGTTTACGCCTCGAACCTCAAACTAATAAAAACGACTCGGGGCATTGGAAATATTTACACCTTAGCCAAAAAGATCCCTAAGGTGGGAAGGGCCAATGCAAACAAAACAAACAGACAAACAATCCATTTCATTGCCTAGATACTTTGGCACTCACCCTTAACATGGATATGGGGGCTTCGCTGTTGTCATTGGTCGGTGGTGTGGACGTGCTACCAGCAAGTGGGAAGGCAATTGTAGTTTATATTAGAACTACATGTGCCCAACCATGGGTTGGGGTGTGTGTATGTGTGTCACAATATGTGTGTGTGCAAGCTTTTCTGCTTCATGGCATGATTTTTGCAAAGTTTAATTAAAACGTGCGAAATAGCGGCAATATATTCTGTTTTTGTGTAACTTTTCACATATCCTTCAACATCCTTCTACTGTTCTACAGGTTTATGCTGCAGGAGTGTGATGGTTGTATGTTTGTGGGTGATTTGAAAACCAACAAAAAACTGCAGAATGCACAATTTTGCTGTTGTTCGTTCGTTATGTGTTACTTCAACTTCGTTTTCATAATCCTCCAAAGTTAGAAAATCCCATAGCTACACAAGTGTGAAATGTCGCTGCAATGATCTTTCTGACACTTTGACTAAGGCCTATCTCCCCAAGGTACCCTGCATAACAGGTGCGGAATTTTTTTCTCAAAATAAAAATATGAGAGCATTTATAACCAAAAAGTGGTTCTCGCCTTTCGAGGAATTTTTCTATTAATAAAAAATTCTTCTTCTGCTTCTGAGAATTTTTTCTATAAACGTTGGTGCTAAGCTTTTGAAGATTTTTGCAGGTAACAACTTTCCGGTTCTCGACCTCTGGGGACAATTTTTCCGTCCTAGCATATGGGTACTTCATCCTATTGGAAAATATTTGGTCTTCAGCATATGAGGACTTTCTATAGAACAACATAGAACTATAGAACTTTCCTTAGCATATTTGGACTGTTTTCCTATAGGAATCAGTTTCTGATGACTAGAAGAGAATGGTCCTCTGGTCTTTTTTATATGAAAAATTTTGGTTTCAGCTTCTGAGTATTTTTTTTTCACTAGAAAAATGTGGTCCTCAGTTTGTGAGGATTTTTTTCTTTAGAAAAATTTCTTAGAACTTATTTCTGTTTTTTTTTCTGTAAAAATATGGTCCTGACCAATTCTATAAAAAATAAAATTCTATAAAAAACTTTATACTCAGCTTTTGAGGATTTTTTTCTATACAAAAATTTGGTCCTAAGCCTCTGCAAAAATTTTATAGAAAAATAGTTGGCCCTCAACTTGTAAGGATTTTTTTCTATAAAAAATTGTTCTCAATTTTATTCTATAGAAAAATAGTTGGTCCTCAGCTTCTGAGATTTGTATACCCTTCACCACACTGTGGTACAGGGTATTAAGTCTTTGTGCATATGTTTGTAACAGGCAAAAGGAAACGAGATAGACACATGGTTCCTTTTGAGAATATGCATAGAATCACTTTTTAAGTCGTTTTATGCATGTCAGTCAGTCCGTCCGTCCGTCCATGTATTTTTGTTAACAAAGTACAGGTCGCATTTGTGATCCAATTTTGATGAAATTTGGCACAGTTCACTTATTTGGCCCAAGGACGAACCCTATTGAAATTGGGAAAAATCGGTTCAGATTTAGATAAAGCTCTCATATATATTTTCGTCCGATTTTATGTAAATGGTGTACCAAAGTCCCTATATATCTTTCAATATGCACGAAATTTAGCATAGCATACTGAAGTAAGCCTAGAATGATGTGTGCTAAGTTTCGTGAAAATCGGTTCAGATTTAGATATAGCTCCCATATATATCTTCGTCCGATTTAAGGTAAATGGTGTACCAAAGTCCCTATATATCTCTCGATTTGCCCAAAATTTGGTATATCGTACTGAATTAAGTCTAGAATGATTTGTAATAAGTTTCATGAAAATCGGTTCAGATTTAGATATAGATCCCATATATATGTCTTCGTCCGATTTAGGGTTAATGGTGTTCCAAAGTCCCTATATATCTTCGATTTGGCATGGCGTACTGTATTAAGTCTAGAAAGTTTACCTAAAATCGGTTCAGATATGGATATATATCAAAGACGCAACGTCTGTTAGGACATATATGGAGAATATACCCATAAAAATTTGGTATAAAAAATTTGGTCCCGAGCCTCTGAAAAAAATTCCCCACATGCCTCAGCATATGAGAAATTTTTTTCTATAAAAAATAGTTCTCAAATTCTCAGGATTTTTTTCTATGGAATAAAATTGTTCTCAGATTTTCTATAGGAAAATGGTCCACAGTTACTGCAGAATTTGATCCTCAGCATCTGAAGAAATTTTCTCTCAGCTTCTGAGAATTTTTTAGTATAGAAAAATAGTTGGTTATCAACTTCTGAGAAATTATAAAAAAATTGGTTTACAATTTTTGAGGATTTTTTCTATAGAAAAAATGTGTTCTCGGCTTCAAAAGCACTTTTTCTATAGAAAAAAAATTTAATTTTACTTTTTTTCTACAAACAAAATTTGTCATCATCTTCTGAGGATTTTTTCTGTAAAAAAATTGATTCTAACTTCTGAGGAAAAAACAAAGATCCTCAGCTCCCGAAGAATATTTTTCTATGGATAAAATTGGTCCTCAGTTTCTGAGGAATTGTTGTTTCTACAGAAACACGGCCTCAGCTTCTGAGGTACTCTATAGAAAAAATATTGGTACTCGGATTCTAAGGACTTTTTTGTAAAAAAATATCCTCTGCTTTACTGAGGACTTTTTTCTAATGAAAAACTTTTAAACCTTTAGGTCCAGAGGACTCTTCTCTGCAATCCTACATCATGCGAATTCTTTCTTGTTTTAAATGAATTTCCACAAAAAGTATTCTGACCCCAATATCCACAACATTTCAAATATTCGAAAAATTGTCCAGCTGATGTTGATTTTTGCCCAATTCCCATATTTAGCTAACATCTTTATGTCAATTCAACGCTACATGTCAACCAGTCAGATATTTGGTGTTGATGTTTTTGTTCCTATTTTTTTCTGTTCGTTTGTAATACTTCAACACTCCGGAGTAATTAAACAGACCATCAGCTTGTTCTTGTTGATGTCGCTGTTGTTGTTCAAAATAGACATTCACGAAACTCTTTCGATTTGCACCAAATTTGATACAACTTACTGAAGTGAGCCTAGAATGACGGCTGCAAAGTTTCGTGAAAATCGGTTCAGATTTAGATATAGCTCCCATATATAGTTTCATCCGATTTCATGTAAATGGTGCACCAAAGTCCCTATATATCTTTCGATTTGCACCAAATTTGGCACAACTTACTGAAGTGAGCCTAGAGTGACGTCTGCCAAGTTTCGTGTAAATCGGTCCAGATTGAGATATAGCTCCTATATATAGTTTCGTCTGATTTCATGTAAATGTCCCAATGTCCCTATATATCTTTGGATTTATACGAAATTTGGTATAACGTACTGAATTGAGCATAGAATGATGTATATCAAGTTTCGTGAAAATCGGTCCAGATTTAGATATCTCTCCCATATGTAGTTTCGTCCGATTTCATGTAAATGGTGCACCAAAGTCCCTATATATCTTTCGATTTGCACGAAATTTGGCATAACGTAGTGAATTGAGCCTAGAATGATGTCTGCAAAGTTTCGTGAAAATCGTTCCAGATTTAGATATAGCTCTCATACATATTTTCGTCCCATTTTAGGTATATGGTGCACCAAAGTACCTATAAATCTTTCGATTTGCACGAAATTTGGCATAGCGTACTGAATTGATGCTGGAATGATGTGTGCTGAGTTTCGTAAAAATCATCGTTCCAAGTTTCGTGAAAATCGGTTGAGAGTTAAATATAGCTCCCTTACATTATATATTGACTTGAAGTAATTGACTCACCAAGGAATCAATATATGGCTGATAGTTACAAAACGTCCCGAAATTAGTTCATGTTTGGATATAGCTTCCATATTTATATTCGCCCGATTTTAAGTAAATTGGGCATCAAACTCCCCATGTTAGTCAGATTGACATCAAATTTTACACAACGTACAATATGGAGTATATGATTACGTAGTTGTGTTTTCTAGAAGTACAGACGTAGCCCAACGGATGACCTATTTAAATTTGTTTGAAATCGATTTACATACCTTCGTCCCATTGTAACAAACGAATGACATGTTTATGGATAAATTTAGGTCGATTCATCCAATTTCATGTTAATAGTCCTGTTTAATATACCCATAGTGGTGAAGGGTATCATATAGTCGGTCCCGTCCTACTTTACTACTTTCCTTACTGGTTCTATTTGTAACTCATCGAAATAATCATTTCCCTATGGCAATGCAGGTCCGTCTTTCTGTTGTAATCACTCTAGCCTCTAAACGAATTGAGATAGATCGCCAAAATTTTGCATAAAGTTGTCTCTTTACTGCAGGTCCGATGATGAGCTTTATAGGTACACGTTTATATATCTAAATCTGAACCGAATTCAATAAAATTTGGTAGGGTATACTAACTTCAGTACGTTCGTGTCAATCCGCTTAAATTTGATCATTTGGTTTCAACAGGATTCGTCCCTGGGCAAATAAATGATATGTGCCAAATTTCATCTCATTCGAATAATAAATGCGACCGGCAATTTGTTTAAAATTTAACATGGACAGGCGGACGGACGGACATGCATAAATCGACTCAGAAAGTGATTCTATGCATATTCTCAAAAGGTACCATGGATCTATCTCGTTTCCTTTTGCCTTTTACAAACATATGCACAAAGACATAATACCCTGATGAAATTTGGCACAGCTCATTTATTTGGCCTAAGGACGAACCCAATTGCAGTTGGGAAAAATCGGTTCAGATTTTAATATAGCTCCCATATATATTTTCGTCCGATTTAATGTAAATGGTGCACCAAAGTCCCTATATATCTAAATTTGGCATAGCGTACTGAATTAAGCCTAGAGCGATATGTGTAAAATTTCGTGAAAATCGGTTCAAATTTAGATATTGCTCTCACGTATATATTTTAGTTCGATTTAAGGTAAACGGTACACCAAACTTCTTATGTTAGTCCGATTAACACGAAATTTTCCACAACGAATCAAACTGAAACTTGAATGTTTGAAATTTGTGCAGATGCTCATATTTCGAACGAGTGTCTGATGGAGATTAAATTTTGAACAGTAGGGAATACCGAATAATGTATATCAAGTCCGATTTTTGTGCGATTGTTCACAAACGACTCCAAATCTGTCCGAATGAAGTGGAAATTAGTTCAATTCCCCTGGAATCAACATTGACATAAAATTGTTAGGATACATATGTAGAATATACCCCAAGTGGTGAAGGGTATCATATATCCGGCCCAGCCCGACTTTACTACTTTCCTTATTGGTTTCCTGTAGAAAACAAAATCCTCAGAAGCTGAGAAGCAAAATTTTTTTCTAAGAAAAAAATTGAGTAATCAGATACTGACGACCAATTTTTTTCTACAGAAATAAAGGTAAGGAGCAATTTTATTTTATAGCTAAATACCTCCTCTATAGAAAAAAATTGTCAGAATCGTGGGCCAATGAGGATCAATTGTTTATATAGAAAAAAACCTTAGACCCTGAGGACCATTTTTTCGATAGAAAGCATAATCTGAAACTGAGGGTCATTTCTTTCTATACAAAAAAAAACCTTTGGAAACTGAAACTAATAAATACAGTCTAAGAAGCTGGGTCTCTGTGTTTATCTCCGCGTAAAGTTAACATTCTGGGGGTTTGATGTAGATTTTCTCAATATTCCATAGTGGACATTTTGAGATGAAATATCAAAAATTTTAAATCACTTAAACTTGTGAAATGTTCA
>NW_026877290.1:0-21376 GCF_032173495.1 Musca vetustissima | reverse complement strand
TTTATTTTTCTAGACTCAGATTTTTTTACCTTTCCATTATCTCCTCTTAGCATGTTAGTAAGGGGTTTGGCAATACAACAAACCCTAGAAATTCTACTTCTTCCTTAAAAAAATCGCATTTATCAAGCTGAACATTCATATTTGCATCTTCCAATGTAGAAAATATTTCCTCTAGATGTTTAAGATGACCTTCTGTATCTTTGCTAAAGATTATTATGTCATCGATATAGACATAGCAAGTCTTCCCAATGAAATCCCTCAGAATATCATCTAAGGCTCTCTGAAATATTGATGGGCCATTTTTTAACCCAAATGGCAGTCTAGTAAATTCAAATTTACCGTTGCTAATAGAAAATTCAGTTTTTTCCATATCTTCCTCCCTAAGGGGTATCTGGTGGAACCCACTCTTCAGATCTACAACAGAAAATATTTTGTTTCCACCTAGGTTGGCTAATACCTCACTAATCTCTGGTATAGGGTACCTGTCTGGAACCGTAACCGAGTTCAGTTTCCTGAAATCTACTACTACCCTATACTTTTTTTCCCCTGAAGAGTCTTGTTTTTTTGGGACTACCCATATTGGTGCATTGTAGGGTGAACGGGATGGTCTTATTATCCCATCCCTCAATAGTTTTTTTATTTCCTTGTCTACAACTTCTCTCAATGCCCAAGGGTACGGATAATTCCGCGTGTATGTAGGAGAATCCGTTGTTGTATCTATCTTTGCAACCACTTTCGTGGTATAAGTTAGTCGCTCATCAGGTTCTGCGAATAGCTTGCTATGTTGTGTCACAATATTCTCCATTGTGGAGGTTACATCCCCTGATAAGTGGTCCAAATGCAGTTCTATATTCTTTACATCTTGGAAACAATGCTGGCTTGTTGGTATTTTTCCTACTCCAGCTAGGGTGAGATAATTCTCTTTGGTATGGATAACCGCCGAAAGTTCTCTCATTGTATCATTACCCAAAATGCAATCAAAAGTCTTAAGACCAGGCAGAAGGAAAAACTGCAATGGTTGCACTTTTCCTTCGAAAATGTCTAAATACGTATGATGAGATACATTAATTTCCTCCTTAACTGCTCTAGCGGCAAATAATTCTTGATTTGGTTGTGGATTGATAACTAAACTAGGTTTGATGTAATTTTTGTTGCTTCCAGTATCAACTAGTATCCGTAATGTTCGCCCGTTCCTCGTTTTTACGGTAAAAAATGGCAACGAGGAACTTTTTATACAAAAAAATTTAAATCAGCGTTATAACTCTCATCAGGGAATATATTATCGGAAACTCGAATATCATTATCTCCTTGCTTCAATAAATCCTCTACATTTTCCTCAGCCATAGTGTTAGAGTAGTTAATTAAATCTGAAGTATTTCCAGTATCCGCCTGTTGTTCATAACCGGGACTATTCGTATTTTCCCCCGTCTCAATTATTTGATCAGTATAATTTCCTGTATTCAAATGAAAGTTACGTTGCACTTTTGGTGATGGCCCTTGGTATGATCCTAGTGGTCTTTTAATTGCGGGATTAAATTGTGGTCTATTGATGTAATTAACCTGTCTTGTCTGTAAGGACCTATCAATGTCCATTGGTTCTGGTTTGGGTAAACTTGATTGTCCTGCCTGTGTGTTCCATGCAGGTCCGGGATGATTGTACATTTGTTGGGGATTATTCATATAATGGTTTTGCAAAGGTCTATTTGATTGAGGTTGCCCATAATAATAATTTGGTCTGGGTTGATATCTTGTCGGTAATGGTGGTCTAGTGGCTCCGCCTATGTGTGCTAGCTGTGGATAGAAGTTTCCCCCAGGACCTTTTCTTAAAAAGTCCATTCTTTGATTGTATCCCTGTGCCTGATTCATCCTATAACTCATATTATCCAATTTTAGGCAAATGTGAAGTGCCTGAGGTAGGGAGGATGGTTCCCGTACGCTTAAGAGTCTTGGAAGATCCCCTCTTAGCCCTCTTATGAAGGTATCGAGTGCTTTATCCCTATAAGCATTTGTCATGGCCATTAGGCTACTTTCATTCAAATCTAAACAAGCGATCTTATCTAGTATTAGAGATAAGTGCTGGTACACCGCCTGATAGTAATCTGTTATAGTTTTTTGCCCTTGCGACATGGTGGAAAGCTGATATTCTAATGTTCCTATGTCTCTTTTATCAGAATAATGCATCATGAGACACTTTTTAATTTTGTTCCAATCAAGGGGTGTTCTATACGAATCTAAGGCTGTATCAGCTTCTCCTGTAATCTTAGTTCTAATGGTATGCAATATTGCATAATATTTGCTTGTCCCTTTAAGCTCTTTAAAAAGGTCTAGTATTTCTACCGATTTTCTCCAAGACCCGAACTCACCTGCTTTTCCAGAAAAATCTCTAATAGTTTTTACTATATCAGGAATTTTGTCTAGTTCCTCAACTTTTACTATGCTTATTGGATGGTCGCAATCCTCATCCAGACTGTCACTACTTGCATCAAATTTTAGTATATCCGATACTATTGCCCTAATTTCCTCTTTTTGTGCCGTCGAAAACTTATTATTACTCATAGTTGGTGCTATATTCAGGGAGGCACTAAGCCTATCTGTCAATTCATCTATGGATTTTCCTGGCATCATGTTTACTATTATTGTGGGAAATTTGGGAAAGGATTTTTTTTAAATACAGTAAAAATTTGTGTTGTCTATTTCTTGATTGAATTTAATCACTTACCATAAAAATAGCATTTTAGTATTTCAGCTAATATATTTTTTTTTGTTTTTTAATTAACTTTACAACTTTTATTTTTTTATGAAAATTTTAATTTCTTTTAGTTATAAATGTTCTGTTTACATTTATTTTCAAAAAAATATTATTTAATGTATTATCTCCTTCCAAAAAATCTAGTTAAATTTTTAATTTGATTTACAATTTTTTTCACAAATTCTCACTTATTCAAAAACAAAAATTTTCCTTCAACTTAATTTTATTTTTTTTTTTTTGTTTTTTTTAATTATTTTTCACATTAAGCATAAGTTTTTCTTTCTCAATTTTAGATTTTTCTTAATTTATTATTTTTCTTTAATTTGACTTTGCAATTTTTATTTGTATTCTATTTTTTCTTATTTTAACAATTTTAATCATCCATTTACTTTCACTTTTATAAATTTTATTTTCAATTTGAATTTTTTCACATTTCACACATTTCTCTTAATTTCTAATTTTTTCAATTTTAATATTTATTCATATGCTTTTATGCTTTTATTCTTATAAATTTTATTTTCAGTTTAATTCACATATTTCTTTTTTTGCTTCTCAATTTAATTCTTGTTCTTAAGACTTCTAAATCCACTTAAATTTACAGCGCGGCCGCTGTCCTTTAGAGGACTCCCGTTTGAAATCTACTAGGGCGCATCTTTTCCGCACTCTCTTGGTTTGGACCTTTTATCCTTTTTGTTAATACCACGGGTTAACTAAGGATATTACGGGCAAGGTCCCTGCTCGGGCGCCAGTTAAAACTTTTTAAGTTATTTTTAATTTTTAAAAAAGACTTCGTGTTGAGAATCAACACGTCTTTATTTTATTGATTATAAATGGCAACTAAACTAAAATTAACAGTTTATGAACTTAAGCTAGCTTCGCTGCAAGTCTCTGCCAATTTCGCTCTCACAGCATTGTCGACACGTGCGCTGTGTCATCAGTTTGATTTTAGCAAACATCTTATTCCCATAATGTAACCTGATATCATTTATTATGGGAACTATTTGCACTACTTGTTCACATGGCTGATCATATTATCATATTTAGCACAAAAATATTATGAATATGTTGCTCCTTAACATATATATATATATATATATATATATATGGGAGCTATATCTAAATCTAAACCGATTTTCAGAAAACTTAACCCACATTATTCCAGACCTAATTCAGTATGCTGTGCCAAATTTCGTGCAAATCGAAAGATATATCGGGACTTTGGTACACCATTTACATTAAATCGGACGAAAATATATATGGGAGCTTTATCTAAATCTGAACCGATTTTCAGGAAACTTAACACATATCATTCTATACCTGATGTATTACGCTATGCCAAATTTCGTGCAAATCGAATGATATATAGGGACTTTGGTACATCATTTACATTAAATCGGACGTAAATATATATGGGAGTTATATCTAAGTCTAGACCGATTTTCAGGAAACTTAACACACATCATTCTAGATCTATTTCAGTACGCTGTGCCAAATTTCGTGCAAATCGAAAGATATGAAGGAACCATTTACATTAAATCGGAGGAAAATGTATATGGGAGCTATATCTAAATCTGAACCGTTTTTCCCAATATCCTTGTGTCAAATAAGTGACATATGCCAAATTTCATCCAATATGCGACCTGTACTTTGTTTACAATAAATGCGACCTGTACTTTGTTTACAATTTAACATGGACAGACAGGCAGACAGACGGACGGACGGTCGGACATGCATAAATCGTCTTTAAAAGTGTTTCTATGCATATTCTTAAAAGGAACCATGTGTCTATCTCGTTTCCTTTTGCCTGTTACAAACATATGCACAAATACATAATACCCTGTACCACAGTGTGGTTGAAGGGTATAAAAATGTCGTTAAGTCAGTTCGAATATTTCACTGATATGCAAGTCTTTTATATTGAAATTGGTTCAAATCCATTTTTCTTATATTTGAGTGTCATTTGTTTTAAAAATGTTATGTTAAATGGCATTAATTTTGTGTGTGGATTTGTAGCCTTAAACATTGCAGAATATATAACGTAATAAGCATTGTAAGTTTTTCTAAAAAATCATGATTTTTATAAGAACCGAAAATGGATTTAAACCACTTCCAAAATAAAGACTCATACATTAAATTGGTGGTGACCTTAAATGGGAACAATGATAAGACAAAAACCTGCATAGAAAATATTCTGCTAATAGGTATTTTGTCGTATGAAAACCATGACCAAATTAACTTTACGTGCTATAACAATTCCGAATTATAAACCTCGGCTTTAGCTATATTAAAATTATGTCATAGTACCCATACTAGTAAATTATTCAATAAGCCGACATTATTCAAATGTTCTTTGGACATCCCAATATACACTCATTACATATGCTTGAGTATGACTTTTATGCTACAACACCTACATTATATTTACTTTGGGGATATACTCATGAATTGTTATCTTAATGTTGCCCTAAAAAGGATTCGCATACAATTCTGTGTGTCGAAAAGTGTGGAGTTGTGTGTTGGTCCGCACGCAGGTCTTGCACAAAAATTCAAATTTCTGTTAAGGAAAAAAGAACGTGGCGAAAAACACAGAAACATGGTCAGTGATATCAATTAATATTCATGCCTAGCAGAACGACACTGAAGAAAGCAGAAAAAAGGAAAAATAACTGAAAAGCACAAAAAGAAGATATGAGTAAAATACACTGATAAATCATATTAATTACACTCATGTGTTATGGCATTAAGATATTAAGGCAAAGGCAAAAACACAAGGCGGACATCATATAAGCCAGGACGACAGTTGTTACGGCCACAAATTTATCCGTACTCAATGTTGTCAGGCAGCAGAAACTGCTGCTTCACCTTCGTCTATGCCAAAAGAGTCAACAAAACAATATTGAGTGAATGTGTGTGATGATTATCCTTTGACTTTAACTCTCATTTGATATTACTTGAGTCATTCATATTTTCTGTTTTCAATGATGTTTCCATTTATTGGCGAATAATTTAAAAATCAGTATAAAGAAATGCAATGCCATTTCTTTTTTGCTTTTTTATACCCTCCACCATAGTATGGAGGGTATATTAGTTTTGTTTTTCCGTTCGTAACGCATCGAAATAATCATTTCCGACCCTATAAATTATATATATTCTTGATCAGCATAAAATTCTATGATCTAAGCGTGTCCGTCTGTCCGTCTATCTGTTGTAATCACTCTAGCGTCTAAACGAATTGAGATAGAACGCCACAATTTTGCATAAAGTCGTCTTTTGTCTGCAGGCAGGTCAAGTTCGAAGATGGGCTATATCGGTCCACGTTTAGGCATACCTCCCATATAAGGGTACCACTAAATTTTCGGTATTTTAAGGTTCTTGAGCGCTTTTTTAACCAAATTCGCTGACATTTGGTAAAATGTGCTCTTTTTTGATACCAAATTCTGTTAGCCCCCATATAACTGTACCACCAATTTTCAGTTTTGGGGGTGGGGGGTTTTGACCGCATTTTTTCACCGATCCACAAAAAATTATGAGTATAGGTTCATTTTTTCGGATAGCCCCCATATAAGGGTACCCCCAATTTTCGGTATTTTGGAGTTCTTGAGCGCGTTTTTCAATCGAATTTGCTGCAATTTGGTATTTTGTAGTCGTATATGGTATCAAATCTCCCTATATTCGCCCTCTTTTTGGGGTAGTCCCCATATAACCCCCTTTTTATACCCTCCACCATAGTATGGAGGGTATATTAGTTTTGTTTTCCGTTTGTAACGCATCGAAATAATCATTGATCAGCATAAAATTCTATGACGATCTAAGCATGTCCGTCTCTCCGTCTGTCTGTTGTAATCACTCTAGAGTCTAAACGAATTGAGATAGATCGCCAAAATTTTGCATAGAGTCGTCTTTTGTCTGCAGGCAGGTCAAGTTCGATGATGGGCTTTATCGGTTCACGTTTAGGCATAGCTCCCATATAGGGGTACCCCCAAAGTCGTATATGGTAACAAATCTCCCAACCAAAAATTATTAATATTCACCCCTTTTTAGGGGTTGTCCCCATATAACATTTAGGCATCTCCTCAATATAGAGATAACTCCTGAAGGAAAGAATTGAGATAAACAATTAAAATATTGGGTTCATATGCCGGTCTTTATTTCGGCATTGCCCTCATATAGTGATATCCCTAAATATTCACTATTTCCTACACTATGTAATCAATATTGGTCCCCCTTTAGTCATAGCCTCATATAACTTTGCAATCTAAATTACACAAGTTTGAGGATTTTATACTCTGTCATGCGTTATCAGTATCAGTCCACTTTTTGGATCTTACAGATTTTAGGAAAAATCCTCATTAAAAATTGCTGAAGTTTGTATTTGGTGTACATAATGGTTTACATATTTTCGTTGCATGTATCTGTCAGTATAACTATGGTGGAGGGTATCCAAAGTTCGGCCCGGCCGAACTTAACGCTTTTTCACTTGTTGTATATTCCTTTCATATTTAAATTAGTATCGTTTTGTATGTAAGTGTATGCGAATGTGTGTTCGTTTGTACTCTGCATTCATTCCTACCCAATCCTTATCTTGTTACTGAAGTAAAAAAATTAATAAATAACGTCAAGTGCATTAAATGAACGACTTTTCTCCGTTATCCGCTGGAAATTGGCAATTGGTGCGTAAAGGTGTGAACATTGCCGATGATGATATATTGGTCGGCCAGACAGACCGACCAGTTAAGTGAATATGGAAGTCGTAAGATGTAAAGTGAAAAATTGGCATGAATATGACGATAGTGTTGTAATTGAAAAACACTACACAGAAACAAATGTATGCACTTAAGGTGTCACTTTGAGGTTATGGCACCAATGAGGTTAATATGTTTCATTAATAATAATTTTCTGTGTGTGGTATTGAAGATATACCAAAACATGTGTAGATCAAGAATGCCAAAGGACGATTATAAAGGTCCTATATACAAATACGAATGAAATCATTTTTGAACTCTAGCAGACATATGAGCGTTCTAGCAGACCTATAGAAAATCCATTAATGTAGATTTTTAAAAAGTATTTGTTTGAGTTATGGGAGACTCATAACCGCGGATGTTTATACCCTTCACCACGCTGTGGTACAGGGTATTGTGTCTCTGTGTTTTTGTTTTCCTATCTTCCTATTAAAAAGGAAAGTAATATTTAATTTTATAGTTAATTTAAAAATTCAATTAAAATCCTGACATGTCGCTTAGATGATGTCCCATTTTTTATTAACTTCCGAAGAATATACACGTCCTCAATCAGTACCTGCAAATGATAATTCCTCCTCCAAACCTCTTCACTAAATCCATATATGATTGTACATGCTCGTACAATGGCAGTTTTATACTTAACTAGACAACGTATAATTGAGTTTAATTTATCTGACGTTTTGTTTTTTGTGTTGACAGAGAAGTCACTGGGATGTTTGGGGATACATGGAATCGTATGAATTAACATAACTTAAGCTGTTGAAATATGATAAACTGAAGAACTCAGCATTGGAGACATTTGCTGCAAATGTTGGAGTGTAGAACGGATCCAAAGCACGGAAGTTGATATGAAATTTACTGAAGTACTCGTGGGAGGATGAATGTGATTGGATGTACTTGCAAGTTGAGTGTTATAGATGTATGACTATTGTTGGGAAAGTTTGTGGATATAGGAGCTATTTATCACATGGGAATGAAAAAATTTTGAAAGCATTCCTCATATTTTTTCTTCCAGTATTTCTCATTTTAATTTTACGTGGTAGATTTTAAAAGGTTTCAACATATTTTTTTATCCCCTATGTCATTGTAATAGGCGTATGTCACATTAAGTGTTTGTTATTAACAAAATTGTATGATGTTGGTATTTGTGTGTAGGGAGTAATTTTTTGTGTGAGTTGATGTCTTATTAAGAAGAGCACTACATTACTTTTATTACAAATGGTAATTAGTGAATCCCCGATTATTACAATGAAGAGTTGTGACAACAAAGTAATGGGAAGACGTGACATAAAATTATTTTTTTAAAGTTTATAATTGCTAGACTAGAAACTTTTTTCATTAAAGAGACACGTTAATGGGTCTTCTAGACGTCGAAATAATTTTCTTTACAGATCCAGGTTTATAGGTTAGGTGACAGCTTAAGGGAACCCCCCCCCCCCCCCCCTCCATTCACGATTTTTTATTTTTAAGATTTTAAATGGGCTGGTAAATGAATACCAATGCTTGTTAAGGTTTGTAACTTGGCACATATGTATTTGAAGATTTAAAAAGGAAGAAAAATAATTTACCAAAATTTGTTGTTGTTTTGTTGTTGTTTTTTGGGTTCAAAGAAAAGTCCATATTTTCGATGGCGGGGATGATAACTCCTCACTGGAACATCGGAATCCGAAAATTCCAGCTGTTTTAGAAAGAGGACATGTCTGGCTCTCGTATGAACTAGGATTATTGACTTCGCACAACAATTAACAAAATGGCGGAACTTTGAAAAAATTTTTATGGAAAATCGCCTATTTTTTACCACAAACTAAGTTAAAAAATAAGTAAGATCTTCACCGATTGGCTTTATCCTAGTTCATACGAGAGCTACACACTCCCAGAGAAACGTGTCATAATTTGAAACCGATTGGATTATTAGTTTTTGAGTTATCGTGCCCGCCATTCGTTTTGAGAAAAACGCGTTTAAAGTTTGAGAAGCCCTTTAGCCGTCACTTGATGCTAACACAATAAATCGCCTATATCTTTAAGAGTTCTTGAGATTTTCACTTGAAATTTTGTAGAGACATTCTAGAATTAGAGTAGATTCGAATTAAATCAAAAAAAATTTTGACACCGAGAATGGGGGGGGGGGGGGGGTCCCCTTAAGTAGTTTATTATATGTTACAACAATACACATTAATATAAAACATATCTTTGTCACGCAAAGAAAACATAGACATTTTTTTGGATATGAAAAGAAAGTCAAAATTATTTGCAACCCAAACTATCTGGCAAATTATTTTTTAGTCTGTGCTTTCAGAAATACTCTTGTTGCTATGTAGACAAAATTGTAAGTTTGGAGAATTGTGGTAGGAGAAAACAGTGGATATTTATATCTTACGGCATTATAAAACAGTATGATGTCCCGTAGCTTTTTCTCCTTTCTGCAGCTCTTTCTGTGAAGACTCCACCCAGCTCATCTATAAAACTCTCAGCAAATCGTCCATTCAGCTAGTCATCAAAGGTTAATTCAGCTCGTCAATAGACACATTTCCCTCACACTGCTTTCCGCTTGTCAAAGACATCCAATCGACTACGATCACTGTCTCAAATTTAGACGTCTACAAAGACTCCCTGGCGTACAGCTCATCTGGTAGGGCTCGCTGAGCTTCAGCTCGTCTAGAAAGACCCCCTGAACTTCAACACGTCTATAATGACTCACTGACCTTTAGCTGTTCTCTAAAGACTCCCTGGTCTACAGCTCGTGCATATAAAGAATCTCAGCCCTTCATCTCGCATATAAAACTCCCTGAACTTCTGCTAGCAAAGTCTGCTCAATCTTCAGCTAGTCTGCAAAGACTCCCAGTCCTTCAACAGATCTATGAAGACTCCACGAGCATCATATCATTTAATGAGACAATATTACGTAAATCGATTTAAAGCAACTATTTATCGGACAGTCGTTGATTATTTGAAGTCGGTCGAAAATGTATATGGGCTATGTTTGCATTTTTACAAAACGCAATTAAGTCATTATATGCTCAATTTGGTACGTTCTGCAAAATGACATGAGGAGTCTAGTGCACCGTTTATTTAAAATCGGACGAAAATATATATGGGAGCAGTAACTTCAGTACGTTGTGTCTATTGTGTACTATATCTAAGTCTGAGCCGATTTTTCCCAATTTCAATAGGGTTCGTCTTTGAGCTGTGCCAAACTTCATTCAATTTGCATAATAAATTCGACCTGTACTTTGTTTACAATTTAACATGGACAGACGGTAGGACGGACACGCGTAAATAGACTCAAAGAGTGATTCTATGCATATTCTCAAAAGGAACCATGAGTCTATCTCGTTTCCTTTTGCCTGTTACAAACATATGCACAAAGACATAATGCAATGTACGTGGGGGAAGGGTATAAAACCTCATCGAGCTTTGGCCCGCATTTAAAAGCTATTTGAACTTTGTCTATAAAAACTTATTGAGCTTCAATTCGCCCATAAAGACTACTATACCTTCAGATTGTTAATAAAGACAGGAGCTTCAACTCGTCTATAAGGACTCATCTGAGAATTTATTCAATAATCCAAAATTTAAAAAATTAAATTACAAACAAATTTGAATATATTGATTTGAAAACATATGTGCATCATTACTTTCAGATATTACCCTGAATAAAGTTTCAAGCACGTGCCACATCACAAAGAAATGCAGACTTTCTGCCAGACAGTCATCTCTCCATATTGGTGTCTCAGTTTGTTTGTGAATAAAACTCTAAATAATTTATGTAAAAATACAAAATTCATAAGTTTAACATACCGACATTTATGCGTATATATATATATGTCTGGCCTTGCCGCATCCTCGTTATATATCTAAAATACCACATTTTACTTAGTAAGTTTGTTTTTTCGAAATGTTGTTGTCGTTGTTGTGGGTGTTATTTGTGGTTGGGTTTAGAGACAAAGGTTTAGCGTTGTTTTTGTGGTGGTAGGTTATTTTTGCACATACGATACACATATGTTACTTTAGGCAATGTATTTGCCAGTCAAAATGTCATGACGTCTATCATTTTGCTGTTGTAGAAAATAAACAATAACAACATAGTAAGACATTTACATAAATAGTAGTAAAAACAAAAAACCTTACACTAACCCAGGTTGATGTATGTATAGGTGGTTGTGTTGTAGTGTTAGAGATACAGGTTATACATTTTAGATGCCGGCATATATATATACATTTATGTATGTGAATATTTCTATTCCAATGTCTGTCTAGATGAATGTTGATATATTTTGTTGTTGTTGAAGAGGCCATGTTTCAACCTGTAATGAAAAACAAAAAACTCCTCACAACACTGATACATTATTATGGGTTCCCCAAAAATGTTACCTTTTCATTTTCTGGCAAAGTTTTTCATATATTGTAGTTTTTGTTATATTATTATTTTGTTGCATTTTTATACTGTCTGCCGTCTGTGGTATGGATGCTAAGGTAGCATAACAATTTGTTTAATATTAAAATATTTGCTAAAGTATCGAAAAACTGCGGTTAAGGGGATGTTTTGTAACGAGAATGAAACATGGTTCATGATAGGTGAGGACATCGTTTGGAGAGATTTTATAAGGATCTGTTATGTTCACATACATATACAAATATATATATATAGGAACACAGTCTTAATGTAGTATTTTAATTATATTTAATTATATGAAAAACTTGTTTAAGAACATATTCTTTATATGGGAGAAAACGAAATACTACTGTCACCAAGGTTGCAAAATTAGGCTAGTATAAGGTCATAGAAATAAAAAACTTTGAGAAGTTGGGTCGGCCGGACTTTTTAGAACCTCCACCATGTGTTGTGTATTTTCAAAGATGTTTTGGGACTTTATTTGGTTTCTATGTCATTGTAAATTAGCAAGCTAGTGGGTTGTTTATTTTTGCGAGTGGAAAAACCAAATTACACTCAGAGCTAGGTATCCAAAATTATGCCTGACAACAAATATTGAAAACTTTTTGAAAATTAGTTTTTTATTCACAAGGAATCTGAGAGTACCGAAAACAGGTCACGTTCCTATTTATATGGATGTTATGTCAAAATATAGACATACATCGAACATATTCGGGAACATATTTTTCAAATTTTAGTCAATTAGATTGGAAAATATTCCAAGACCTAATAAGTACCCAAATGGGACGAAACCTGTATATAGGGACTATGTTCAAATATAGAACTATGAAGAACATTTTCTTCATCAACAAAAGTGGCCATTGTTGATTGGATAACCAATGCGAATTAAAAAACCAAATCAAGGCTAGTTTGCGTAAAAAGAGTACAGAAATCCCCATTATATGGAGGATATCTTGATTTCCAATATTGATATTTTTTTATATTTTGGAAGTCAATTCCGATGAAAAACGCGTCTAAACTCCCCAAAATGCCAATTAATAGGGGAACCACTGTATTTATTTTTGTATATTTTTGGTACGGCGAATTTCTTCTTAATGAGAATCCAAAGTATAAAATTACTAAAAGCTTAAAAATGCCGAAAATAGGGTGATACCGTTATATCGGGGATCAATCTTTTTTATAATCAGTATTTATAATTCTTTGGAAGAAAGATTTGATACTCAATGTGCACACAAAATAGCAAATTACAGCCAATTCGGCACAAAAAATGTGGGCACACTTTAGTAAACCAAAGAAACCCGCTTTTATTAACAACATAATGGTACCTCACAATATAAGGGATGTTGGGGATTTTTTTATAAATCAAATAAATAAATAAAATTTTCAATTTGGAGTTTAATTGGGTACTTTATTGAAAATTTAGTTCCAATCGGATAAACATTGAATTGTATTACACAGGGCGAAAATATATATAAGAGCTGTAGATATAAAAATGTAAGCCTCCAGACGGACACAATTAATGCAAATTTGTTTAATTATTTACTTGGCTTGTGACATAATATTTGTTCCGAGCTTAAACCCCTCTTTATATATAAGTGAACTGACTAACAGATTTAAAGTTGTTTGCGTATAATTAGACTAAACGATTCAGTCATTTAATTCCAATCGAAATATATATGGAAGCTGTGTCTGAATCTGCATCACTTTCAACAAAGCACAATAACGCCATTCTAGTCCCAAATTGCTATATCTAAATCTGAACCGATTATCACGAAACTTAGCACAACATATACCACAGTGTGGTAAAGGGTATAAAAATTAAGCCTTATATAATTTAACGTAAATACACACATATTTCCATCGACATTATATTTCCGTCGTAATAAACTCATTCCCATGTTTTCTGTTATTCGGTCTTAACTCAATTTCACATAACATTAGTAGTCTCATTGTGGTGTTTATTATAGCATGACACACAACATGGTAACAGAGTGTATTAAAACAAGGTTTTACTTTCTGCGGTTTATTCTTATCTGCAAAGTTTTAATTGTTTTAATGACGTACTTATTGTAAAGGAAAAAAATATGTTCGCTTTGATGCTTAATTGCTCGGTTTGATGCAAATTAAATTTTCTCCCAACTTATGTTGCTTATGAAAGATACGGTTTATACCCTTCACCACACTGTGGTACAGGGTATTATGTCTTTGTGCATATGTTTGTAACAGGCAAAAGGAAAAGAGAAAGACACATGGTTCCTTTTGAGAATATGCATAGAATCACTTTCTGAGTCGATTTAAGCATGTCCGTCTGTCTGTCCATGTATTTTTGTGAGCAAAGTACAGGTCGCATTTATCATCCGAATTGGATGAAATTTGGCACAGCTCATTTGTTTGGCCCAAGGACGAACCCTATTGAAATTGGGAAAAATCGGTTCAGATTTAGATATAGCTCCCATATATAGTTTCGTTCGATTTACTGTAAATGGTGTACCAAAGTCCCTATATATCTTTCGATTTGCACGAAATTTGGTATAACGTACTGAATTGAGCCTAGAATGACGTCTGCCAAATTTCGTGAAAATCGGTCAAGATTTAGATATAGCTCCCATATATAGTTTCGTCCGATTTCATGTAAATGGTGCACCAAAATGCCTATATATCTTTCGATTTGCACGAAATTTGGCACAACATACTGAATTGAGCCTAGAGTGATGTCTGCCAAGTTTCGTGGCAATCGGTCCAGATTTAGATATAGCTCCCATATATAGTTTCGTCCGATTTCATGTAAATTGTGCACCAAAGTCCCTATATACCTCTCGATATGCACGAAATTTGACATAACGTACGGAATTGAGCCTAGAATGATGTCTGCCAAGTTTCGAGAAAATCGGTTTAGATTTAGATATAGCTCCCATATATAGTTTCGTCCGATTTCATGTAAATGGTGCACCAAAGTCCCATATATTTTTCGATTTGCACGAAATTTGGCATAACATACTGAATTGATGCTGGAATGATGTGTGCTGAGTTTCGTGAAAATCGATTCAGATTATGATATATATATTTTCGTCCGATTTAATCTAAATAATGTAACAAGTTCTTACGTTGCATAGCGTTTTGAATTTAATCCAGAATAATGTGTGCCAAGTTTAGTGAAAATCGGTTGAGATTTAGATGTAGCTCGCTTATATTATAGATTGATTTTAAGTAATTGACGCACCAAGGAAACAATATATGGCTGTTAAGAGCACAACGTACTGCTCTACAGTATAGCCTAACCTGTGACAAGTCTCATTCTAGGTCGTTTCACATGTAGAACAATATCACATATTTTATTTCATACAATTTCACGATAATAGTCCTGTTTAATATACTCATAGTGGTGAAGGGTATCATATAGTCGGCCCCGTCCGACTTTACTACTTTCCTTACTGTTTTTTTGTTGTTTTTGTTAAATTTTGCTAATGGTGTTTTTTGTTGTTTTTGTTAAGTTTTCCAAACATTTTATTTAAAAGATTATTTCCTTTTTGAGGTACGCAAGACCTTTCTTGTTGATTCGTTCCACCATAAATTTTGATTTCAATTATCTCCTTAAAACACTTAATTTTATTGTTATTAGATCCTGGTTTTCTTCTTTGTGGGGTTATATAATTATACCTTTCACAACTCTATAGTATCATATAGACCCTAATGGTACCCTGCACAACATAAGGATTCTGCTAAAATAACTCTCGGGTATTGGCTATATTAGAATTAGACCCATTAATATGTGTTAAAATACATCCCTTAATTGTCTGTTAAGTCAATGCAATTTATATCAGATTAAATAGAATACAATTTGTTACGGTCCTTGTCTTTCCTGAGTGAACAAAACGTTATTATACCCTTCACCACACTGTGGTACGGGGCATTATGTCTTTGTTTGTAAGAAGCAAAAGGAAATGAGATAGAATCACTTTCTGAGTCGATTTACGCATGTCCGTCTGTCCGTCCGTCTGTCCGTCCATGTATTTTTGTGAACAAAGTACATGTCGCATTTATGATCCGATTTGGATAAAATTTGGCAAATTTCATAGAGGCCCAAGAACGAACACTATGAAATTCGGAAAAATCGGTTCAGATTTAGATATAGCCCCCATATATATTTTTGTCCGATTTAATGTAAATGGTCCACAAAAGTCCCTACATATCATTCGATTTGCACGAAATTTGGCACAGCGTAATGAATTAAGTCTAGAATGATGTGTGTTAAGTTTCCTGAAAATCGGTTCAGATTTAGATATATCTCCCATATATATTTTCGTCCGATTTAATGTAAATGGTCCACCAAAGTCCCTACATATCATTCGATTTGCACGAAATTTGGCACTGCGTAATTAAATAGGTATAGAATGATGTGTGTTAAGTTTCGTGAAAATCGGATCAGATTTAGATATAGCTCCCATATATATATATTTTCGTCCGATTTAATGTATTTGGTGCACTAAAGTCCCTATATATCTTTCGATTTGCACGAAATTTGACACAGCGTAATGAATTAGGTATAGAATGATTTGCGTTAAGTTTCCTGAAAATCGGTTCATATTTAGATATATCTCCCATATATATTTTCGTCCGATTTAATGTAAATGGTCCACCAAAGTCCCTACATATCTTTCGATTTGCACGAAATTTGGCACAGCGTAATTAATTAGGTATAGAATGATGTGTGTTAATTTTCGTGAAAATCGGATCAGATTTAGATATAGCTCCCATATATATTTTCGTCCGATTTAATGTATTTGGTGCTCCAAAGTCCCTATATATCTTTCGATTTGCACGAAATTTGGCACAGCATAATGAATTAGGCCTAGAATGATGTGTGCTTAGTTTCCTGAAAATCGGTTCAGATTTAGATATATCTTCCATATATATTTTCGTCCGATTTAATGTAAATGGTCCACCAAAGTCCCTACATATCTTTCGATTTGCACGAAATTTGGCACAGCGTAATTAATTAGGTCTAGAATGATATGTGTTAAGTTCCTTGAAAATCAGTTCAGATTTAGATATAGCTCCCATATATATTTTCGTCCGTTTCCTGAAATCGGTTCAGATTTAGATATAGCTTCTATATCTGACCAAGAGAAAAATAGCATGAAAATATATATGGGAGCTATATCTAAATCTGAATCGATTCAAGTAACTTCAATAAATCTGAATCGATTTCAGCAACTTCAATAGGGCTGATTTGGATCATAAATGCAACCTGTACTTTGTTTGCAATAATACATTCACAGACGGACATGCATACACCGACTCAAAAAGTAATTCTATGCATATTCTCAAAAGGAACTATGGGTCTATCTCGTTACCTTGCGCATGTTAGAAACATATGCGGTGACATATAAAAATCGAAATTTTGAAGGCGAGAATGGGGGTCCCATTAATATCGTCGTAGATATGTGGAGATGAAGCACATTTCCCAGTCGGTGGGTATGTTAATAAACAAAATTCTCGTATTTGGGTTTCGAGCGGATTTGGCTCTATTGCAATATTAAATTTCTAGTCTCGAATTTTTCGACGTGACGATATCAACTGCTACGCTGTGCAAAATTTCATGCCCGTTCGACAAATAAAACAATGGGACTGTGGTGTACCAATGAACGGAATCATATATAGAAGTTATATCTGTATCTGATTTCAAAACAGTTCGTTTTCGAACATGCATAAATTGACGGACATACATAAATCGACTCAGAATGGGCTTATCTTGTTCCTTTTACTTTTTACAAGCATATCCACAAAACACTGGGCAATCGAACTGTAGCAGAAAAACCTTTAATACAGCAAAAGGTCTTCATTTAATGCACCAAATTCTTAATCTATTAGGGTCAAATTGAAAAAAAAATTCCACCAAATCAGTTTTGTCTTAGTTATGAATTTCTAAGATTTGATCCCATCTTTTTACCATAAGTATAAAATGATTTTAATAGCAAAAACAGCATTATAGCGAAATGCAATCTTATGACTCTGCTGCACAACAATATTAACTGTTTGAAGTTAATTAAAGACGCTTGTTGAAAATTTGATGCATATCCACTGAACCTTTCCTCCCTCGCCACTAACAACATCGCATCTGTTCAGTAAACTTGTCGCCGAAGTGAAGCATATTTTAAGTAATTTTCAAAAATATGCAGAGTTTTTGCAAGGAGTCGCCCGGTTTCAATTTGCTACCTCTAGAACAATTTACAGTTATTTGCCATGCTATTGCAAAAGAATATTAATGGATATTTAATGTGGATAGGTAAAGCAATTTGCATATTAAATGAATTTGCATGTCTTTTGCTGGTCAAGGGCTTTCTAGTTTTTGTGTCGGTGTCTACAACGCGGCAGGTGGAGTTATTAGAAATATGACCATAGATAGATGGTATATGAACTCTCTATGTTATGAATATGAGAGAAGTAATTTCACAAAGTTGTTGTGTTTAGTTTCCAGACAGTTTTCATTCGGAATTGCTATGTAAAAATTTCAATATCTAAACTAAAGGTTTAGTTTTTCTTTAGACCAGACTATTTAGACATTGAAAGAGCATAATACTTTAATAATGCCAATCATTTCTAATGAAAAGAGAAAAAAATTAAAAAAAAATATCTATATTCAAAAAAAATTTTACAACTTACACACTTTCATTTGATTTGTGTCCAATGGCCTGGAAAATATTTTATTGGGCAATCAATCTTAAGCATTGAAATAAAAAGATAAATCTGTGTGTGTGTGTTTTTTTTCTTAATATGAGTGTTTTATTTTATTTTAACATGTGGTATTAATATCAATAGGCATATTAAATTTGTCATTCCCTTTTGAAACCTTAAAAAATATTTATTAGTGGTTCCATTTTATATATATTCTTACTCAGAATAAAATTCAATGTCGACGTACACTCAACCTTATGATCGAGTGGTAATAATAGTAATAATGTCTTTCCCGCATTATACAGTTAGTACGAGTCCCACAAATCGATCTCTTAGAGATCCATGGGCTTGTGAGGAACAAACTCCGGCACTATACGTCTTAAAATAATAGTGCACAATGAAAATGTATATATAACCCCTTTTTTGTACCCTCCCGCCTTAAATTCTTTGTATCGCAGATATATCACAAAATTTTGCATGGAATTGTCTTTTCTATATATGTCCACGTTTTGGCATAGCTCCTATATAACGGTTTGGGGAATTCCAGGTTACGGTTAAAAGAATCAATTCGAAGATAGGCCTCATCGGCCCACACTTCGATTGAGACGAAATTTTGCACAGCATACCCCACAAATCGATTCAGATTACTTATAGCTACAATACACAATTTTGTTCGATTTCATACAATTTTTCTAAGACTATAGCCTAATTGACAGGTACTTTTGCATAGAATTTCAAACTATATGTGTACGGATTGATTAAAATAGGTTCATATAATTGTGTAGATCACATAATTAATTTCATCGTTTGTTTTGAGTTCCGTACATAATCATGGCTAAATCTATGCATGTTGATATACTTAGTTGAGTGCTTTAAAAAACCATATTTAAAAATACATACATATTGAGTCCATAAAAAATTGTTCCTATAAATTGACTACCAGTGACTACACGAAACATATTTCTTAAAAAATCGACGTTGCGCTACATTTCCTATATTCATGCCCATTCGTTTTTTTTTATGTGTTTACAATGACGTTATAATTATTGACATTAAAACATGTCGGACTGGGCCGACTATATGATACCCTTCATCACGCGGTATATTCTACATGTGTATCCTAACAGACGTCGCCTTTTTGAAATTTAACGAACTTAACTATGTGATATTTATCTTTATCTAAACTGACTAACATCAATCCCTATACATGTCATTCTGCAACCTATGCTAAATTTTGTAAGTCGATTTAAAGCAAAAGTACACCACGTAGCCAATGGATGTCTGATTGAGATTAAATTTTAAACCGTACAGCATACCAAATAGCGTGTATCATTCTAGCGTGTGTCAACTATTTGGTATGCAGCACGGTTTAAAATTTAATATCAATCAGACCTCCATTGGCAAAGTGGTGTACAATTAACATGAATAGGTCGAAATTATATATGGAAGCTATACTATATCTATATCTGAACCAATTCCAATGAAACTTGGCAGAGATTAATTTATATTAACTTCAGTACGTTGTGTCAACCGGCCTATCTATGGATCGAAAGATTTGCAGGGACTTTGTTGCATAATTTACCTAAAATCAGGCGAAGCTATATCTAATTCTGAACCGATTTTCACGAAACTTAGCACACATCATTCTAGACTCAATTCAGTAAGCTATGACAAATATCGTGCAAATCGAAAGATACATAGTGAATTTAGCGGCATACGATTTACCTAAAGTGGGCGAAACTATATATGGGAGCTATATCTAAATCTGAACCGATTTTCACGAAACTTAGCACACGTCACTCTAAACATAATACAGTACGCTATGCCAAAATTCGAGCAAATCGAACTATTTTCAGGGACTTTGGTGCACCATTTACCTTATATATGGGAGCTATATTCAAATCTGAACCGATTTTCAAGAACTTTAACAAACATCATTCTAGACTCATTTCAGTACGCTATGACAAATATCGTGCAAATCGAAAGATATATAGTGAATTTAGCGGTATACGATTTACCTAAAATCGACCGAAACTATATATGGGAGCTATATCTAAATCTGAGCCGATTTTCCCGAAACATAGCACTCGTCATTCTAAACTTAATTTAGTACGCTATGCCAAAATTCGTGCAAATTGAATTATTTTCTGGGACTTTGCCATGCCATTTACCTAAAACCGAGCGAAGCTATATATGTGAGCTATATCTAAATATGAACCGATTTTCACGAAACTTAGCACACATCATTGTATATAGGGACTTTGGCATAACATTTACCTAAAATCGGGCGAAACTATATATGGGAGCTATATCTAAATCTCAACCGATTCCAATAAAATTTCGCATATATCAGTTGGGACCTAATTCAGTACTCTGTGCAAAATTTTGCTTCATTCGGACCAATATTGGGAGTTTGGTGCAATATATTTATCGGACGACTAAATCGGACGAAAATGTATATGGGAGCTATAACTAAATCGGAACAGATTTTCACCAAATTCAATAGGGTTTATCCTTTGGCCAAATAAGTGACCTATGCCAAATTTCATCCAAATCGGATTATATATGCGATCTGTACTTTGTTCACAAATATACATGGACGGACGGACATGTGTAAATCAACTCAGAAAGTGATTTTATGCATATTTTCAAAAGGAACTATGTGCCTATCTTGTTTCCTTTTGCCTGTTACAAACATATGCACAAAACATAATACCATGTACCACAGTGTGGTGAAGGAAAAAAGTTTTAAGCGAGTCGCAGATTTCCTGTTAAACTGACATATTTTGTTATTGCAATGAAATTTAGAGGGACCTC